>NC_079439.1:41577896-41875396 GCF_903798145.1 Danio aesculapii | reverse complement strand
TGTGCATTCAGAGATGCTCTTCTATATACATCGTTTGTAACGAGTGGTTATTAGAGTTACTGTTGACTTTCTGTCAGCTCAAACCAGTCTGACCATTCTCCTCTGACCTCTGGCATCAACAAGGCATTTGCGCTCATAGAACTGCTGCACACTGGATATTTTCTCTTTTTCGGACCATTCTCTGTAAACCCTAGAGATGATGTGCGTGAAAATCCAAGTAGATCAGACCATCTGGCACCAACAACCACGCCACGGTCAAAGTCACTTAAACAACCTTTCTTCCCCATTCTGATGCTCGGTTTGAGCTTCAGCAGATCGTCTTGATCATGTCTACATGCCTAAATGCTTTGAATTGCTGCCATGTTATTGGCTGATTCGAGATTTGCGTTAACGAGCAGTTGGACAGGTGTACCTAATAAAGTGGCCAGTGTGGGTATTTTGCAATTCCAATGATCATAATGCAGCCTGGTCATACACATATGTAAACGAGCATTTTTGTAATATTTTGAAATATAGGTTGCAAATATGACATATATTTTACATATGTGGAATCCCCACTTCCTGTATGTTATATGTGTTTTGTGCATTCTATACATTAGATTTCTGCATGGGCATTGCAAATGAAAACCAAAAATATAAGACGACCATGCATTAAACATGTTAAAAATGTCAAAACAGTATTAAAACCCCAAATTTTAGTATTTACCACATTACTGCAGACGATTTGGGAAAGGCAGGGGGAAAAGTAATCATTTCTACTTTAAGAGGTCCTGGTGCATCACAGCTAAACAACTACAGGAGCTTTCAACAAACATTAAGATACTTTAACATTTATAGGCTTATAATTATAATTCATTACTTACAATGAACAGAGGAGAGGTCTGCAGCTTGCAAAATTGTTGCATTTGAGCTGTGAAATTTACAGGATTCAAATCCAATGTTGTTGTAGTATCACCTCCTCTCTAAATCCAAAGGTGGAGCACATTCAGCTGAGCTTTCCTGCTTTACTTCTGCAGAGATTTTTCTGAATTCCCTGAATTTTTCTCAATATTATGCATGTATTTATGTAAAGTTGGGCTTTTCTAACTTTTCTAAACCCTTTCTGGGTAGCACAGTTCAAACAGAAAGCAAAGAGAAGGTGGTCTTTCATGGCTGTTCGAATGCGTTGAACCACATAAACATTTTAACACTGAAAGCAATCTGACAGAATGAGATTTCAACTACTTCTGAAAGGGGGAAGCAAGGCCAAGTTCATAATCTTTTACCTTGTTTACAGCAGTATTTAGCATTGTCCACTTGTGATTGTCCAAATATCTTACTATCTTGATCAGGGGTGGGCAAACTCGGTCCTGGAGGGCCGGTGTCCTGCACAGTTTAGCTCCAACTCTGATCAAACACACCTGCTTATAGATAGTTAGTGATCTGAAGACACTGATTAGCATGTTCAGGTGTGTTTGAGTAGAGTTGAAGCTAAACTATGCAGGACACCGGCCCTCCAGGACCGAGTTTGCCCACCCCTGATCTTGATCTTAATTAAAATGTCATCTTGATTTCATGAATACACAGGGCCTAAATGATGACAGCCACATATTTTACAACTAAATCCTCATCAAACCCCAAACATTCATTCTTTTTCTTTTCTGCTTAGTCCCTTTAATAATCAGGGGTTGCCACAGCGCAATGAACCGCCAACTTATCCAGCATATATTAAGCAGATGCCCTTCCAACCGCAACTCATCACTGGGAAACATCCATATACACTCATTCACACACATACACTACAGACAATTTATCTTACCCAATTCACCTGTACTGCATGTCTTTGGACTTGTGGGGGAAACTGGAGCAACACGGTTCAACATGCAAACTCCACACAGAAATGCCAACTGACCCAGCAGGGGCGACCTTCTTGCTGTGAGGCGATTGTGCTACCCACAGTGCCACCGTGCTGCCCTTCATTTTATTAAAGGGTTTAAAACATTTTGTAATGATCTGCTTTCAACCACATCCAGAAGGTCAAAACACTATTCTGAGTGGAATGTTTTTGTTTGTGTTTATAAAAGGACTAAAGTTTGTTAGAAAGCTGAGTAACGACTAAGTTATTATGTTTGAATGACCACAAACAATCACAAACTCCTCCACATCTGATAGGGGCCGTGTTGTCAGAAAGAGCATCAAAACACAAAGACTTCATTCTTCACTGTATTGTCTTCAAACACGTGAATTACTTTCCCACTTGCTCAAAATTCATTAATTCAGTAATGCCTCTGGATTGTATTGAGTGCTTCAATGAAAGTAATGTAGAGATACACACATAGAAAATAACTTCAATGAAATTCATTCACAAGTAATAAAGCAATACTGCATTTCAGCAGACCATTCTTGACAATGGCAGGTGGAAACAAGGCCTCAAATGTGTTACTCACTCATTGCCTCTGCGAGCTGCTCCACCTTAAAGGTTTCAGCCTCAGCTGGTCTCCTCACAGTATCGATCAGCTCTTTATCCGTCCTGAGGATCAACACCTCAATCTCAATCTCTTCCAGTTGGATCTTTTGTTGCTCCTTGGCCGCCTGAATCTTATAGGACAGCTGCACACCAGTTTTCTGAGATAGGAGACAAGAAAGAAAGATAAAGGAGAACTTACTATATATTACTTTAATTAGAAGCATATTAGATATAAACACACATATTTAAATAAACATGGATTTACTTATTAATCTTAAAATAGCTCAAAGACAACATTTAGCAAAACAATACATTGTATTCAAGATGTTAAGACAAATGATCTTATTTTGCTTCTGCCTGCATGTCAGCCCCTGGCTCTATCTGATGTGTGTTTACTGGACCACCAGAGCTAACTTAGTGCTACTTTTACAAGCTTTAAACCTCATAAATTGGCCAACAAAACTTTCTAAAACTTCTAAACTAGTTTAATAATTACTAATGAGGCTGTTTTTTTAATGAAAATCCTAAAACGTGATTAAATTTGTCATTAACACACTACAGCTCCATTCCCCTGCTGTATACCTTCCGTGAATATCTTATCTGTCTTTAAACACTCGTGTAACTTTACAATTAATAATATCAACGTGTAGTATTTTATGTGATGATATTATGGGCGCTACTGCACACTTCAGCAGATATTAGCTAAATATTAGATAGTTATAGCGCTAAAGGGAGAAAAAAGTAGGCCTATTTACAGATGAACAACTGACCTGTACATGAAGCCCTGGACAGATGGATAATTTAGCAACATTTCGCTTCTTTTCTTCCTCAAACGCTTTGTTTTTATAAGCCCTTTGTCCACCTGTTGCTTTCTCTCCATTATCCCATGGTTAACGGTTGTTGTAAGATCAGATACGGTTGCGGCCGGAAGTTAACGAGAATTATTTATGTTATTTATTAAATTACCCAATAAATAGTATTTTATTAACATCTTCACCTACCTCAACCCGAAACCCAAAGCGTCACAGAACAGTAAAAATATTAATTATTGTTAAACAGTGTTATAAACATGATGCTATATTGATGTACGTATCCGCAGCTGTATCCTATCTAGATTTCACCATGGTAACCGTTTTGGCACTGTAGTGGCAATTTTTCTTTAATGAGGCGTTCTCTGTGGTAAAAAAGACAAAGTCTTACCCAGGGTGTCTTTTAAAGTTTTATTTCTTTGCAAAGAAGGTCACAATCATACAGCAACGACAGTTTCTGCAGAGTGAGACACTGAAACAGAGTGCTCGCTCGTTTTTATCTGGTTTCTCCCCTGTACTGCTTACAAGGTCACTACAGTCATGCGCTAGGCACATGCATCATGGATTATAGTTATCTTTCCCCTGTATTGGATTCTTGTTTACTGCTTTAGGTTTGTCTTTTAATCAGGCCATATCATGTTTACGTTAGGTGTCTCAACCTTTCTGACCCATGCCCCTAACAAAACAAGGAGACAAACAACATTACACAATAGAAGTGTAAGATGAAAAACACAGAGTAGTCATGCACAGTAAAAAAGAGCAATGTAGAAAATGTATTCATATCTAAAAGATGAATATAAAATGAATTTCCATTACAATTCCTCTCTTTTTATCATTCATTGATAACACAACACTAAATTCATTTTCTGTTAGTTTCTAAAATCATACTGGTTATAATCATGTTGTTAGTCATTTAACAGGTTTCTGCACACATCATATACACTAGAGATGTTCATACAGTCTTCTTAATATAGTTTCCCCATTAAGATCTACCTTCCAAAACATCCCTCTTCCCTGGAGCCGGGCTAAACGAATAATCACTGTTATTGCGCTCCTGACCGAAATCAGACCCTCAGTCACCCACAGAGGTTCAAATCACAGAATTTGCCTGTTAATTTTACATTATTATTGTTTCATACACATAATAAATTCTGCAAAACATTTCTTCAATCAGTTAAAATTCACTAATACTCTACATCATTAATTCATCATTAATAACATTTACAACATATGAACACGTTGTTGTTACTGTACTCTTAAACATACATCACATTTACACTCTTCTCTCGATTTTCATGTAAATGATCACTCTTTTAAGATTTGCTACAGAACATACCAACTCATGCAATTTTGCTGTTTTTGTTTGGATAGACCCAAAATTCATATAAGCAAGCAAATAGTAATTTCATTCTCAAATGTCAGTTTTGTTAATTTCTGCAATTAAGTAACAGCCGTCACCTAATTTTCATTCTCAAACTGTTTACGGTTTTTCCATAGTCACATAGCTGTCGCTATCATTAGAGTCATAGTCAAAATCATCACCCATGTCAATGTTCATACCACCTTCATTAACATCCATCCTTATCATCTGATGTGATGTTGACACTGTAACAAGTCTGCTTACTGACCATGATACGAATCTAAATATACATGGCAAGCAACATAATATCACTAGACCTATCCCTAGTACAGGTGCAACTACAGTACAGGCCCAATAGATCCAGTCTCCCCATTTGAATGATAACCAGTCTAGCCATGAACTGTTAGCTCTTTTAGGCACTTGTACGGCCATTCTCATATGAGCCACAATGTCAGTAATGTTTTGGCTGTAATCAGGTAATTGAAAACAACAGAACACTCAGTGATAATAATTGCAACATCAGTGTGGTTTGTCTCAATCCACACACTTGGAATCGATACCAACGAATCTTCTCATCCATCTTCAGCTCTGATGATGTTCAAGCACAGCAACTCACCTCTCTTTTGTTGCTCTGTGCCTGTGTTAGTGTTGAACTCAGAAGTTACTGTCACACACACATATCTTGACTTATGTTGTTGTTTCTCCGCAGCTGTGTCCTTGCTTCACTCAGATAACAGCCTGCTGTTTTCTCTCAGACAGTTTCAGAGCCTCCCTTTCTCACACATTCCTTAACTGTTTCCTCTTCAGGTGATGGGATCTTCCTGCAGTGTCCAGCATGCACCCACGTTGCCCGCTCTGCGACCTTCACCGCTGTTTCCGTGGTCAGTAGCACTTGGAATGGACCCAACCAACGCTTCGCTCTCCAGCTCTTTCTCCTTAGATCTCGAATTACCACGAAATCGCCAGGCCTCAAACTGTGCAGTGGTTTCTCTGCAGCCTTCCCCTGTGCGGCCTTTACCTGCACACAAACATCAGACAACACACGAGACATTTCTTTACAATAATTCAACATGTCATTCTCACACACATCTGTTGAGGGCAGCTGCTGTTTTCCCCCATTCACTCCTACACGCGGTGGTTTGCCAAAGAGAATTTCAAACGGGCTCAAATTCATTTTTGGTCTTTTTCTCATTCTCATATACATCAGGACGATAGGTAGAGCTTGAACCCATGTAAGTCCTGTGTCTTCACAACATTTTGCCAATTTGTTTTTCAGTGTACCATTTTCTCTTTCAACCGCTCCACCTGAAGCTGGATGGTAACTGCAATGTGTTCTCAAATCAATCCCCAGATATTGACCCACTTGTTTGATTGCTTCATTAACAAAATGAGTACCATTGTCTGAGCTTATTTTTTGTGGAATTCCCCATCTCGGTACAATTTCAGTCAGTAACGCTTTTGCTACTGCTGCCGAATCTTGTTTTGAGGTCGGAAAAACTTCAACCCATTTTGACCACATGTCAACCATCACCAAACAGTACCTCTTCCCATTACATGGGGACAATTCAATGAAATCCATCATCAAATATTCAAATGGCCCTTTTGGAGGTGGGTGAGATGTTTGTGGAACCTTTATTGCTCTGGCCACATTATGTGTATTGCAAATTACACATCGTCTACAGAAATTGTCCGCAAATGTGGTGAACCCCTTTGTGAACCACAGTTCTCTCATTTGCGTAACCATTGCTGTCTTTGACGCATGATCTTTACCGTGAATCAATTTCGCATAATGTTGGAAAAAATGTTTTGGTAAACAAGCCTTGCCCTCAGCACACTTCCACACATTATCTTTCATCACGCAGCCAGACTGTCTCCACTTGTTTTTTTCCAGTCCCGTCGCGAACGTTTGCATATCCTGTAAAGAAGAACAGACATCATTGTTATTGTCAGCAGATAGCAAAGTACATTCAGAACTGTCCTCGTCTCGGGACGCCGCGACTTTTGCTGCTGCGTCTGCTCTGGAGTTACCTACAGATACAGAATCTTTGTTGTTAGAGTGCGCTGCGCATTTACAAATGGCCAGTTTGCTAGGTAGTAAAATCGCCTCCAGTAGTGCAGCCACTAAAGGAGCATGGAGTATTGGTCGACCATCAGATTTTAGAAAATTTCTGTGTTTCCACAAAGCCCCAAAATCATGAGCTACCCCAAACGCATATCTTGAATCAGTATAAATTGTGACTTCCTTTTCTGTCATCAATTTACATGCTTCTGTCAACGCCACAAGCTCTGCAGCCTGTGCAGAGTAATGCCCTGGTAATTTCCCAGAGGTCACCACATCAAATTCAGTTGTCACAGCGTAACCAACCTTATTCTGGCCTGTTTGTGGATTTTTAAATGCTGAACCATCCACAAAAAGGACATTTTCACAATTTTCAAGCGGTTCGTCAGAAAGGTCAGGTCGTGGTGTGCACACCTGTTCGAGTGCTGTTAAACAACAATGATGCTCCTCCCCATCTTCCTCATTAGGAAGAAGAGTAGCCGCATTCAACCCTGTGCATCGTTTAACAGTCACATTTGGCATATCTAACAGGATGGTGTGATATCGCAGCCAGCGAGCTGTTGACAAATGCGATGTTTTTTGTTCTTGGAGTATCATAGACACTGCATGCGGCACCATCAGTATCAAATCAGAATAACCAACAAAATCTCTTGAAGCCATAACAGCTTTTTCCGCAGCCGCCACTGCTCTTAAACAACGTGGCAGGCCTGCTGCTACAGGGTCAAGTTTGCTCGAAAAGTAGGCCACAGGTCGCAGCCTACCTCCGTGGTCCTGTAAGAGTAATGACGTCATGAACCCACTCCTTTCATCTACCATCTGAACAAATGGTTTTGTTGGTACTGGTAAGCCCAATGCAGGGGCTTCAGCCATTTGTAATTTCATATTTACAAATGCCTGTTCTGCCTCTGTTGTCCATTCTAGTTTATCAGTGGATTTCATCCCCTTCCCTAACGTTAGGGCTCTCAGGGGTTGTTCCAAAATTGCATAATTTGGAATAAATGTGCGACAGTATGAGCACATTCCCAAAAAGGACAGCATCTGTTTTTTTGTTAGTGGTTTTGGTACATTTTTTATACCACTCACCCTTTTTTCAGATAGAGATTTGCTGTGTGGAGTAATGACGTGCCCCAAAAATGTTACCTTTTGTTTGACAAACTGTAGTTTTGCTAAACTGACTTTGTGGCCCTCCGCAGCTAAGTGCTTAAGGAGAGTCACAGTGTCATTCACACACGTCTGTTCATTTTCAGCGCATATCAACAGATCATCAACATATTGTAACAAAGCAGTTCCAGCTGTCAGGGTCAAAGGTTCCAAACTTTTTAACAATGCCTCTTTGTATAAAGTTGGAGATGCTGTGAAACCCTGACACAAACGTGTAAAGGTGTAGCTTTTTGCCATTGAAATTGAATGCAAACCAAAACTGGCTATCTTTGTCCACTGGCACGCTGAAAAATGCATTTGCCAGATCAACCACAGAATAAAATTGTGATTTTTCAGGAATTTGTGACAAAATCGTGTAAGGATTAGGAACTAATGGAGCCCTTTGTTTGACAGCTGCATTTACTGCTTGCAAATCTTGTACAAAACGCCATTCTGTCGGCATTCCATTATCCCTTATTTTTTTTACAGGAAAAATAGGGGTGCGAACCTCAGAATTGTTGCATGGCACGATAACACCCTGTTCCAGTAAGGCTTTAAATACTGGGGTAGTGCCATCAATGGCTTCCTTTTTTAAAGGATATTGTTGTTGGCTAGGTCTGTAATCAGATTTTGCAGTGATTGTCACTGGATCACAACCCTTAATTAGACCCACATCATATTTGCTTTTAGCCCATAATTCATTTGGCACTTCTGCTAAAGCTGGGTGTATGTCTTCTGTGTTAAAGTCAACCGTGCAAGAATTCTTTACACCAAGTTTGTCAATAGCAGTCACAGTTCTTGATACAGCTATTTCATTTTTGCAGTCACACCTAAATGCTTGCAAGTGCTTGCTCCATTCAACCCCTCCTTCTCTGCTCTCCCAGTCTATGGTTTCAACACACAGTTTCACAAACTGGCCTAATTCAGACCAAGACTGATGTTTACTTTTGCAGACTGATAAGTGAGGTACAGCCTGCTCTGACATGAGATAGAGTGAGAGCTGCTTTTCTGACAGAGACACTGAAACTGCACACAAGCTTTCTGTCCAGTACATCTTTTCTAAAACCAAAGTTTCATTTACATCTGTCTCAAACCAAGCTTTTTCAAACTCTTCATCTCTTTCAGTCGCGACATGTGACGTACAATGCAGTTCACCAGGAGACATTATATCAATGTCGATTGGTTTTACACGTTCTTTAGCCAGATTGCAAATCAAATCAGCCCATTCATTGTCTTCAATGAGCCATTCATAGGCCCACTGTGGTGTTTGTGATTCAACCCGCAAACAACAAAATTCCTCCCCTTCCTCCACTCTCACACCTGAGGAGTCTGCCGTTAAAACCAAGTTTAATTTACACAAAATATCCCTTCCAAGGAGAGGAACCGGGCATTTTGGTGAACAAACAAATCCATGGTTGAAAATTTTACCCCCCTCTGTCTCACAGGTCAGCGGAGCTGTAAATCGCTCAACGGCAGTATGACCAGTTGCAGACAGAGACTCGTGAAATTTGGTTGTTAAAGGTATTTCACACTGTAGGTCACATGGTCGTATGCAAGATCTGCTAGCTCCACTATCGGCTAGAAACTCAACCAACGTATTCTCAATCAACATAGAATACTTCGGCATATCTAAAAATGCTTCATTATTAAAGAATAATGCCATTATCTCAGAAAAATCATCATTACTACTGCGATCAAAATTACAGTGGGAAATGCAAGCTTTTTCTTCATTGCAGAGAGCTAAAAGTATGTCAGTGTATGTGTATATGTGTGTGTTTTGTGTGTCTGTTAGTAAAAAATGTTCACTTCCCTTTGCTGTGGCTGTTGGCTGCTCGCCCGGACCCTCTCCGCTCTCCCTCTCCCACTTCTCCGCACATCAGTTCGTTGTTGCTGGTCTTCGCCTTTCCGGGCACTCCGCTGACCAGTGTCCTTCAGCATGGCAACGCAGACACTTGGTACAGTCCCTTGTCATATGGTCAGTTGCACCGCAGGCCCTGCAGGTTCCGTCACCCTCTGCCATGTGTGAGGCTCTCCATTTTCTGCCATCTCTCTCACCTCTGGGACCCTTATCGCCTTTGAACTTGCGGTATCTTTGGTTGTCAGGCCTTGTTGCTGCTTGTACGAGGGCCATATGTAGCTCCTTTTCTGCTTTCTTCTTGCCTTGCTCTTGTTTCGTTGTCAGCTTGTCTTCAGCGTGTTGGGCATAAAGCAAAATATCTGTTAATCGTCCGTTTCTCCAGTTCACACAGATGTCCTTCACTCCTTGACAGATTTCAGGTCTCAGTCCAGCTAGGAAATAGCCACGCAAATGTCATTCCCATGTGTCCGGTTCGCCTGCTCTTACTGCTGGCTCTTTTATTCCGCTGTGTTTCTTGAAAGTATCGTGAAGTCTGTGGTAGAACTCTTGGACAGACTCGTTCTTTCCTTGATGACACGTAGAAAGCAGTGTGGTGTCAACCTGTACTGGAAAGGCAATCTTTATGGCTCTGGTCAGACGTTCGATAGCAGCCACATATGTCGCATTTCTGCCATGTTCCCATTCTGGATGTTCCCGTCGGACGTTATCAGTTGTCAGTTTGTCACTCACTTTCCCCCAGTTCACTGGTCCCATCTTCATCATCATCACTCGTCGAAGTTCGATTGTGGTCGGGCTGAATTCTTTACAGAAGCTCTCTAGTGCCTCGGCAAACTGTTCCCCAGATGCTGCAGGGTCTGGTAAGTGAGCTGTACCTTCTTTCATGTCAGCCACCGTCCAGGATCTGTAGACCATCATTGCTCCTTCCGGTCCAGCCACCTCTACCATCGGCGCTGTGACTTCAAAACTGACCTCCTCACTCTTGACTGAGTCGCTTCTGTTGGTTCTGGTTGATGGTTTAACAGGTCTTCCTTTTGTCCTCCGTCTTTTTCCTGCTTTATTTCCGACCCTTTTGGCTGTGGCTTCCGTGATCGGATCCTCTTCCTCATCCTCTGAGTCTTTTTCGTCTTCTTCACTGCTGGTTGTGGCCACTTGTCTTCCGCTTGCTTGTGGTGGGGGTTGCGGTGGTGCGGTTGGTCTTCTGGGAGGGCAGCAGTCGAGGTCTGGGTCATTTCTTAGGGCTCGCAGCTCAGCCATGGGATAGTGATGATACGGCGGTGGTACATGTGTGGAAACAGATGTATAGAAAGGATTAGTAGTGCTATTTACTTTTTCATTCACACTTTCACATTTTTCATTTGCTTTTTCCTTCACTATATTCCCTTCATTCTTTTCCCTACATGCCAGTTGCTTCTGCAGCATTCTCCTTTGTCTCTTATCTGCTTCTTCTAGCCAACAATCAATAGTGTCTTCGCAGGACACACACACATGTCTTTCACAACAACAACCTGCTCTTCCTTTTTTCTTTTCTATCGACTCTTTCACTGTGCTTAACCTCGTAACACTCAACGTTCCCTCTCTTGGAAAATTGTGGTACCTTATTAATTTCCCTATATCTTTCATGCCTTTTTCTCCATAAAGTCTTTTCATGTTCCAAAACACCGGTGTATCATATTTTCTCACCTTACTTTGAGACTTCCCCATGCTGGCGATAACCCCTCTCTTTGGACTTTTTCGGTACCTATTAATCTGTCGGACGTCTCCAACAGATTTCGACTTTTCACCTAAAGTCGAAAAGTTAAGCTATCCAGCTCTAATTGCGTGCCCCCCAATTTCAACCCCCTTCTAGAAGTAAATCGCACGGCTCCTGATTTCAACCTCCTTCTGGAAGTAAATCGCACAGCCCCTGATTTCAACCTCTTTCTGGAAGTAAATCGCACGGCCCCTGATTTCAACCCCCTCCCGGGAGTAAATCGCAGTTAGCTAGCCAAACGTAAAAAAAGGTCTTGATCTTAGTCAGGCGCCAGATCTCACTTGTGAGAAAGGTCTTGATCCTCGCCTGGTGTCAGATCTCACTTGTTTAAATTACGCTGCTATCCCACAGAGACAGATCTACCAGCATGGTGATGGCCCAAATCACAGTGAAAATGTTTTGACTGCCCAATAAAAATGCCAAAATCTACTCGAATCTCATTTAGTAATTAACAAAGAATTTGTCTCTTACCAGAGAGTTCAGATGCCACTTGAGTTCTTTTTCCCAGATGTCAGTGGGGTTCCTCTCCGAGCCCGGCGGTCGGCCCCTCAACCCTCAACCGAGTGGGGCAGGGCTGTGACACAAAGTCTCAGGATGATCAGTCACCGTCCGCAGGGTCCGGAAAAGTTCCTCCAAGACATCCCACTATTCTGACACCAAATTGTAGTGGCAATTTTTCTTTAATGAGGCGTTCTCTGTGGTAAAAAAGACAAAGTCTTACCCAGGGTGTCTTTTAAAGTTTTATTTCTTTGCAAAGAAGGTCACAATCATACAGCAACGACAGTTTCTGCAGAGTGAGACACTGAAACAGAGTGCTCGCTCGTTTTTATCTGGTTTCTCCCCTGTACTGCTTACAAGGTCACTACAGTCATGCGCTAGGCACATGCATCATGGATTATAGTTATCTTTCCCCTGTATTGGATTCTTGTTTACTGCTTTAGGTTTGTCTTTTAATCAGGCCATATCATGTTTACGTTAGGTGTCTCAACCTTTCTGACCCATGCCCCTAACAAAACAAGGAGACAAACAACATTACACAATAGAAGTGTAAGATGAAAAACACAGAGTAGTCATGCACAGTAAAAAAGAGCAATGTAGAAAATGTATTCATATCTAAAAGATGAATATAAAATGAATTTCCATTACAGCACAGAGATTAATTTTTATTACTATTTTTAAAATTTTCATTTATTTATATTGAATGCTGAATTCTGAAACGATAACAACTTTAGTGTAATGTTATTGTCAATAATATATAATAAATATTAAGAATTTTACACTGCTGACTGACTATTTTCCCTCTTTCCTGCTGCTAGGCGCGATCATGCATTGAAAATGGCATAAACTATTATGGGGTTAATTAATACTTAAAATAATAATAATTATTTAATTATTTGTTTATTTATTGAGTTTTTTATTATTGTTTTTAAATTAAGAACATCATTTAACATTGTCAAATAAATAATTTAAAATTATTTTATTAATTATTACTGTGTGCTGTATATTCAACAATCAAACTATAACAAAATCTTGCAATTATGACATCCACATCGTAAAGTCGAAAGTCCTTTAAGGGTTTTAAAATAAATATGTATGAAAAAATATAAATGAGCCTTAAAAGGGAAGATATTGAGTATCCTTTCGGTCCATTTGTTTGTGTAAAACTTGCCTAAAATGTGAGAGATTTAACACAGAAATGTGACTTTTATTTTCTCAAGAGAATCAAATATAAACATTTGTGTTGCGTTTTATTTATTTTTATTTTTTTTAACTTTTATTTAGAAAAGAAGAATGTACAATATAAATCAGGAAGTAATCTGTAGAAGACTGGAACACAAGAATATACAATTACAAAGTAATGAGAACAATAAGTAAAAGAAGTAATAGAAAAAATTAAATAAATACAAAAAATTGAACAAAATAAAGAAAGGGGAAGTACAAAGTTAAATAAAATTTTAAAAATACAGAAAGCATTAATTACTAACATACTGGAAGCATGATATTTTCATAAGTTTCTATTAACTTGCAGAATTTATTGTTTTTAGATAGACGTATAGCTTTAAGCAAGGAATCAATTTCAATTAGAAAATGGGCAAATGAGGGAGAGGATTTAAGAAATTTTTGTTTGTGGATAAAGAAATTTGCATATAATATAAAAAAGTTATATATATAATCTTCATTTTTATTCTTGAGACTAGAATAATAACAAATAATATCTTTCAATTTAAAGATTTGTTTTGTTGATTGGGATTTATTCAAATAATTATATAGATCTGACCAAAACTTTTGTGAGATTTTACATGTAAAAAACATGTGAGTCAGAGTTTCCTCATTTTCCTGACAGAAAGAACAAGTAATTGCAATATCAGTAAATTTTGAGATAAATGCATTGACCGGGTATATTTTGTGTAGAATTTTAAAATGAATTTCCTTTGCTTTATTTGGGATTACATATTTATATGGGAGAAGCCATGTTTTTTTCTAATCAATATCTTCTATTAATGCTGACCAATATGATTTCCCTCTTGGAGCAATTTGATTTTTTTGTTGGAGAATTCGAAGAATAAGTTTGTTGTTGCATTTCTTATCATATACACTAATACCTTCTATTAATAAGGAGGGTTCTATGGTTCTTTTATTTATATATGAAATATGAGTTTTTGTTAAATGTATTAATTCCTTTGGGACAGCATTTACAATAATGTTAAATTTCTTAAATGGGATTGGAAATTGATGAATTTTCATGAACTGTTCATAAGTTAACAAGTTCCCCAAGTCATCAAATAAGGAAAATAAATGTAATATATCTCTGTCATACCAATTAGAAAAAAATAAGGATTTATTCTTAACTGTAATATTAGTGTTGTTCCATAAAAATGTTTTATGTGGAGAAAAGTTATGGGAATAGCATATTTTCCACGCCAGTAATGCTTGCTGGTAAAAGTTACTTAATTTTATAGGGAGTTTATTCGGAGCAAAATTACATTTCAAAATAAATGGGACACCGCCAATTTTATTAAACCAATAGTTGGGAATAAAATACCAGATTGAATTTGAACTAGTTAAACATTTTTTAATCCAATTGACTCTGAAAGCATTTATAGAATTGTTTATATCAATAGCTTCTAATCTCCCTTTGTCTTTGTTAAGTGAAATTATTGCCTTTTTTTAATTTATGAGGCCTATTTTTCCAAATAAAATCAAAAAATTATTTATATCTTTCTTGATTTTATCATTAACTGTTAAGGACAATAAAGGATTTGTGTTGCGTTTATTCCCTCGTTCTAGAAGCCGTGACGTCACGGTTTATGGAACGTTAATTCCATATATTCGGCCGCGCGAAGCCATTTTCTCAGTTGTTATTGAACTAGCGAAAAAAAAGTCTTTATCTGTTGTATCTCGACAGATTTCCAGAGATTTTACAGCACAGTTAAATCTTTGACTTGTTTTTTGAAAATTTTCCACTTATGGATTCTTCAGCAACTACACCTCCGATCGCCGGACCAGCTTCAACGTCAGTTGGAGGAATTGCAGGTATTTGAAGAGTATTTTACATGTATTAACATCATTTTATACTTTTGCTCGATATAATTTAGGCATAACGTTAATTGGCTCATTCCTACTATTTAATGCCACTTCAGGGTAGTAACTGTCCCCAATAAAGGGTTATATTTTCCACGATTTTATCATTTGAGTTGAAGGAGTAGGCCCTACTTATTAAACTAGAAAAATAAAGTGGTTCAGCTCAGGATGTTACGGTTTATCATTTTTTACAGAATTTTCACATGTAACTCAGGCCAAATGTCCCCCATTACAGCACATTCATCTTTTGAAAGGTGTTTAAAATAGTTACTGTAATATTTACATTGTCTAAGAGCTAAAATGTCCCTCACTTTACCCTGCATTAGTGTTTTTCAAAAGGTATTACTAAACAAAAATGATCTAAAAAAGACTTGTTATGATTCACGGCGCATTGTAAAATTTATGTATTTAGTTTAGTATTAAAAGAGACTGCAGTGCAATTAAATCCTGTTTTAAAGTGGTTTAATTTGGTCAGTTCTTTGGATGCAAGTTACCAGAAAAACACGTGTAATATATGAAAAGTTCAGATGCAAAAACCTCTAAATGCCATCTGAAATGTTGACCTAAAGTGAACAATTTTCTCAGCCTCAAAAAACAATAAAAGAAGAATGAATATGCCAAGTTTACGATTAATGTCTACTATATTGACATATTGGACATATGTTTAAAAATCCTGTATCACTGTTATTGATAACATGTTGTGATATTAAATGATAGTGAATTATTGTTCAGCCCTAGTTTGTAGAGTACAGTTTTATGACTGTCTTTGTCTTTGTAAGAGAAGCTGAAATGGTTCATGAAAGTATAGTCATATATCAGTTGTATTTTGATAACTAATATTGTATAAATGTTTGTTATTTTTATAAGTCTTTATATTATGAATGGATCAATGTACAGATAACCACATTGTGCATCTGTTTACAGTTTTGACAGAAAATCAGAACACAGAGCCCGTTCCAGGGCCATCAGTGACTGAAGGACCGATGACTGAATTTGCTTCAATGTCAGTTGAGCCATCGAGTGTATCAGGTACTTTTGGGACAGATTTTTTCCCTCCATGTTTTAGAAAAGTTATTTAATTACCCTCCTGAGTCAAATGTGAAATCTGCAAATTTTGTAGTGGGGCTAATATCTTCTGAGAACTTCCTGACCCCAGAGTTATACAAGCCGTATATTCAGATTAATAAATGCTAAAAGCCTCGTGTTTGTTACTTTAGTACTTTTCTCTTATGAGTGAAGTAAATTCACCGTCCACTGAGACAATCACTTTTCCTTTTCTTTGATATAATCAAAAGAATGAACACATTCTCTCGTTGAGTGTGTGATTCAATGTGACTGTTAATAATAATCATTTAATCAAAAGTAATGCACATTATATTTTTAAAAAAGTAACTCAAATATTATTAGTTTTTGTAAGTTATGCGTACTTTACTTGTTACTTAGAAAGGTAACATTATTCTGTAACTTACGTTTCTTGTATGCATTACCCCCAACACTGGTGCCCACGGATTAAATATTGATCGAATAGTACACACTGACCAGTGAAAGCCTTGACATTCACATAGTTTGTGATTATGAGGATGTTTCATCATGCAAAATACCTTAGGGATTGCTCCCTTAACATCTACTATACTGAAATATTGGATATATGTTAAAAAATCCTAAATCACTGTTATTGAAAAACATATTGTGATATTAAATGATAGTGAATTATTGTTCAGCCCTAGTTTGTAGAGTACAGTTTTATGACTGTCTTTGTCTTTGTGGAAGAAGCTGAAATGACTCATGAAAGCATGATCAAATATCAGTTGTATTTTGATAACTAATATTGTATAAATGATTGTTATTTTTATAAGTCTTTATATTATGAATGTGTCTTATTGTACAGATAACCACATTGTGCATCTGTTTACAGTTTTGACAGAAAATCAGGACACAGAGCCCGTTCCAGGGCCATCAGTGACTGAAGGACCGTTGACTGAATTTGCTTCAGTGTCAGTTGAGCCATCGAGTGTATCAGGTACTTTTGGGACAGATTTTTTCCCTCCATGTTTTAGAAAAGTTATTTAATTACCCGCCTGAGTCAAATGTGAAATCTGCATATTTTGTAGTGGGGCTGGATGATATGACCAAAATTTATATCACATTTTTTAAAATTACCATCAATATTATATAATTCTGATGAAGATATAAACAATATTTAAAAACCTTAGAAAAACGGCCAAAAACGCTCATGAAGGAAAAAGTTCAAACCTCCTCCTTTAGAGCTCTGTATTATTTTAGAAATAAAACCAGTAGAAATAATTGTTCACCTTTTATTTGAATTAGCATACAAACAAGAAACATTAATTTAACATAGATAAACCATTAAACAAAGATAAAACCCTCAGATTTGGCCAGTTATTCCAATGGACTGAAATAAACTCACTGCTTCAGTAAGGATAAAGGTATGAGCAACAACCAATAGCCTATATAAATAATTAAGGTTTAATAGAAATAAAGGCAACTGCTATTTGCATTTACAGATGCTATTTACAGTAAGTTAACAGCAACAGAAGTATTCATTATTTTAGTGTAAATAGAGTGTTAATACAAAATAGATGCTATTTATATTGCATTTATAAGAAGGTAGATGCCATTTACACTAATATACACTATTTACACTAATAGTTAATAGAATTTAGATGCATCAAGATACTGTGTGAGTGTATATTTACACTGAAAACAAGTTAATTCTGATTGTACAAAGAGAAACATATTGTACTTTACCTACCTAATAAACAAATATAATGTGCTAATGGCTTATGTTAAGATGCAGGACCACATACTATAGTGTAATTTACCGTAGTGCCAAGGCTGTTGTGCATGAGAGGACATACTTTACATGCAACAGTGTTAGGGTTATGTCATTCATTGTACATGTATACAAAATATCTATAAGAACAATCGTTCAAATTAAATCTGAAAAGAAACAGTCAGGACACATTTTAAAACAGAAATCAAATGATTATTGTTTTTAGTGCCTGCATTTTTATTGTCTGGAGAAAAACGTAATTGTCATCTTTTGAAGTTGTCTACACATTAAACTAGGATAAAAAATAAACAATTTTTTTTTAGAAATAACTACATTTCACACTTTGGATAATATTGCAGTAAAAGTTTGTCTTCAATGTATTTTCTCATGGTGTTAGTCAGTGCGTTTCTGCTGGGAGTAGCTGGCCTTCACATTTTGCCACAGTACTTTGGGGAAAATATAGACATACTGTACATTAGTTGTCTATACATTAACGTGCATTCTCTTTATCAGCAATATTGGTTTTGGCTACAAGGTGGAACACGTGTATTGGTAAAAATGTTTGTGCACTAGTACTGTAGTTTATACAAAACACTATGACAGCAGAATGTTACCTTTTCATCTGTTATCATCAATAACATCAACTGTGGGATCATATAGATCAGTATTAGAGTAGCTGTGTCAAACTCAGAGCCAGAATTTAAGTTACAACCCTGCTCCAACACACATACCTTTAGGTGTCAAACAGGTCTAAAAGACTTGTTTAGTTTGATCAGGTGTGTTTAATTATATTAAAGCTAAATTGTAGAGATGCACCTAATTTTAGGCTGATAAAATGAGCCGAAATAGGTTAATGCTGTGTCACTCTGTCCAGCATTCTGGTTTCACTCTTTCCATTGATGTATGGTTTGTTAGGATAGGACAACATTTGTCTGAGATAAAATTATTAGAACATCTACGATCTGAGGGTTCAAAATTGCCTTTAAAGCTGTCTAAATGAATTATTTATTTATTTATTAATTATTTTAGATTTACAGTAGAACATGTACAAATAAAAATCTTCATGGAAGCTGAAATGGTTTTTGAAAGTATAGTCATATATCAGTTGTATTTTGATAAGTAATATTGTATAAATGTTTGTTATTTTTATTAGTCTTTATATTATAAATGTGTCTTATTGTACAGATAACCACATTGTGCATCTGTTTACAGTTTTGACAGAAAATCAGGACACAGAGCCCGTTCCAGGGCCATCAATGTCTGAACACGATCTTTTTTGCTTCATATTCTAATGAATGTTTTCCTTAAAGAGAAAATCAACAATTTTGATTCATAAAATGTATTTCTGGCTAGTTAAATTTAAAAAGTCTTACAAAATTATATTATTTAATAAAACAATAAATATTTATTTCAATGCTTTTTGAGCTATAACCAACCAATGCCAAATGCTGGCTACTGTATCGAAATATTGGAAATGTGTTTAAAAATCATATAACTGTTACTGAAAAAATAGATCCTGTTTTATTTTAATAATGAATAATTGTCCAGCCCTAGTTTATAGAGTAAAGTTTTATTTTTAAATGTAAAAAAAGGCTAAAGTTTTGCAATGTCTTTTTGACAGAAGCTGCAACGGCTCGAGAAGGTATGATAAATCTTAATTGTATTTTTAAAATAATCCTGTATACATGTTTCATTTATTTTTAAGTGTTTATATTAAAGTTATTAATGTATTCTAAAATGAACAGATAATTACCATCCCAACTCTCCACCAGGTTTGACAAGAAATGAGGAGACTGAGCCGGTCCCAGGCCCATCAGCGCTGCACCCCACACAGGCTGCATCAGATTCGAGGCTATTCAATCGATCGATTGGATCAGGTACATCTGAAACAGAGATTTCCTTCTAGAGCCTTATGTGCAATCTGCATAGCTTGTTAAGTAAAAAGCAAAGTGGATTGTGGTTTTAGATGGTTTATATAATAGCTGATGATTTCTGTAACAATGAAAACACTCAAAACGTTATTTACAAAGTAAATAAACATAAAGGCACCCAAATAAAGAATAACTCTTTTACATCTCTTATATTACTTCTTATTCTGTTTGTTCAGGCATAACAAGAATCCCTAATGAACATGTCTTATATCTTTCAGTGACGGACAAGTATAATATAGTGAGAGAGCTGGGACGAGGACGCTATGGCATCGTTAAAATGGGAGTACGAAAGTCTGATCAGCAGAAGGTAAACCTCCTCTACACTTCTCTCTGTTTTCTTTTTTCAGTTCAGTGACTGCAGATCAATATAGACCTGTGCTCACAATAAAAGAATCAATGTTTTTGCAAGAAGTTTACTTATGTTCTCCATCTTTTCATCCACAGGTTGCCATCAAATTCATTAAAAGGGCTAAAAAACGAGAGAAGGACTTTGTAAGATTGAAAACCAATGCATATTAGTAAATGACTCTGAATACAAATTACATTGAAAAAACAAGATTAAAGACTTCCATTTGTATTTGTTCTCCAGCCTGGCGATCCCAGAGAAGGCCCCAAAGAAGTGGTGCTACTGAATATGCTCATGGCACCTCCAAGCACCTACATTGTACAGATCTTTGAGTGGTTTCAAACGGAAAAATACTTTCACGTGGTCATGGAATATCCAGAGCCCTGTGAACCAATCGGACGTTTCCTTAGCCACTGTGGACACTTGGAAGATAGTGTTGGGAAGAGATTGATGGTGCAGGTTGTCCGGGCTGCTCAAGAGTGCATAAACCATAGGGTTTGCCATAATGACATGCACTCTCAAAACGTTTTAATCAACACAGCTTTGATGCAGATCAAGATTATTGACTTTGGACAAGGACTACAGATCAGGGGTAAGTATTCCTTTGCTCCTAAATGTCAGAGAGGGACTAGCAAACCTCTAGTACACAAACTTGTGCAATTTAGGGTTTAGTTTTCTCTTGAGTAAGCTTTACTGCTGTTTACTAACCTCAAAACTGATTTACTTACAGAACCAGAAGTTCATCCACACCCCAAATACACAACATGCTTACGACATGCTCTTGAAACAACGGTGAAATCTGTGGGTCATCTTTTGGAATACATAGCAGTCTGCATACCTAAAGGTGAGATAATGACACTCACAACACAATGATAATAACATTCAGTACATACAGTAAGTCCTCTGTATAATGTATCTATAATACTACAATATATCTGTATATAAGGCTTGCCTTGCGTTTGATTAACTGTCTTCTAGAAGCTGTTTTGACACATGTGAACTGTGTGTGGCCTTGACTAACCAACTTTGTTTCTAAAATGCATACAGATTTCAAGAAATGTATTGCAGCTTGCAATACTGACCGGAAGCCCAGTCTGGAACGCATTTTACGCACTGAATGGCTTAGAAGTGTTTCAGACCTTTAAAGCAATAGTTCACTCAAAAATGTCAATTCTGTCTTTAATTACTTACCCTCATGACATTCCAAACCCCCGAGACCTTTGTTCAGAGCACACGTTCACAAGCACAGTGCACTGTATACCCCAAATGCCCGAATGCAACTTTCTCAGTACATCAGTATACATCTGTGCCCAGTTCATGTGAATGTGTCCCTTACTTTCCAGACATTGAATATCTTGTGACTCTTGCTAGCTATGGAGGGTGAAGGAGCTCTCAGCTTTTATCCAAAATATCTTAATTTGAACAAAGGGGTTTGGTAAAATGTGAGTATGAGTAATTAATGACAGAATAGGCCAGTGAACTGATTAAAAATGCAGTACCAGCCCCAAAGCATCTACCAGTTTCAGCACTAACCCCAGGAGTGCCAGCCAGTGTCTGCTCTAGCCCCAGAGTGCCCGCCAGTGTTGGCTCCTGCCCCAGAGCACCTGCCAGTGACGGGCTCAGCCCCAGAGTGTCCGCCAGTGTTGGCTCCAGTCCCAGAGCGCCCGCCAGTGATGGCTCCAGCCCCAGCGCGCCCGCCAGTGATGGCTCCAGCCCCAGAGCGCCCGCTAGTGATGGCTCCATCTCCAGAGCGGTCGCCAGTGATGGCTCCAGCCCCAGAGCGGTCGCCAGTGATGGCTCCAGCCCCAGAGCGCCCGCCAGTGATGGCTCCAGCCCCAGAGCAGTCGCCAGAGATGGCTCCAGCCCCAGAGCACCTGCCAGTGATGGCTCCAGCCCCAGAGCACCTGCCAGAGATGGCTTCAGCCCCAGAGCGCCCGCCAGAGATGGCTCCAGCCCCAGAGCGCCCGCCAGTGATGGCTCCAGCCCCAGAGCGCCCGCCAGTGTTGGCACAAACTTTAAATAAAGCTATATTTTATACATGCAAAGAAAAATGACATATTGCCAGTGCATTTTTTTTCTTCAAGATAAATCTTCTGTTATTTCTAAACATTCAACAACATTTTTTATAATAACACAAATTCAATCAAGTTATCTATAAAAATAGTGTTTGTATGTGTATTTATGTCTTGAAAATATGAACTTCTACTTTTATCTTCATGAAGTTGAAGGTCAAAGTATTCATCAGATCATTTATTTTACCCTGTTGAAAATGTACACTTTTGGGCCAGATGGAATTTTAGCTGTTTACACTTATGATCTAAAAGCAAATGAGTTGGTTCTCCCTGCCCACTCCTGGGGGATGTTGCTTCAGATTAAAAGCTTTACATTTCAGATGAGCACAGACAGACTGAGAGACTGATGAAGCAGAGAGCCACAGTCACAAATTACAAAGTTAAGACTGAAGCAGGAAGTTTCCAAATGGTTATTTGATGTAGTTGTTGTGGAGTTTATTCTGCCTTCCTGCAATGATGAATGAGCCACACAAATGTTGTTACAATGTTTGAAGTGCAAACACACAGAGAGAGAGGTTTAACATGCTGTTTTTGTTTATCTACTTGCAGCAAATGGGACAGGATGCCCACCAAACAGGTAAATGTATACTGCTGTAAAGAAATTCATTGTAGCTAACCCTGCAAACAAGCCTGTGCTGGCTCTTAATAGAGAGGATGCGTGCTGAAGAGATACATGCATGCTGATTTAATATGTACACCTACACCCTTATAACCTCAACTCCCAGTGAGGAGGAAGTGCACCAAAAAGAATCCGGAGCTCCATTTGGCTCTGGAGTGAATACTACTGTCCTTAATGGGCTCACTTAGGGCTAGTATCTTTTTCTCTGAGTGACCAAGCTCATTGAGTGCTAGACCCAGAGACCATGCTCGAGTGACATCATACTTGTTTGTTGCAGGGGTGTTTGTGTTTGGAACAACATTGAGTGAATTTGTCATTTTCATTCTCATCATAAAATACTTCCCTATTAGTTACTATCTTCTCTGTTTAAGGGTGAACATACCCTTCATACTGTTTTACAACTAAATTTACTCAAAACATTTTGAATCACTAGTTTTATCTAATTCCTTGAGCATCTTCTTTTAACTTTAGCCTGCTAGCATCACTAGCTAGGCTATATCCCTACTGCTGTTTTGCACTCTTTAACACTTTGTTTCACCCTCTACTGTATGTGTCACTTGTCTGTCTACCTTTGATTGCAGGTGAGGAATCGGCTGAGGAAAAACTGTACGTGACCTCCAGATGAAGCAAGTCCAGCTCTGGTAGATAAGAGCTGTGCTCAAAATCTCCCGGGCTGACACTTGCTCATCTGGGGTAAGTTTGCTATATAATGTCAACATTTGTTCCACATCAGAATACAGTGTGTGTAGGCCAGAGCCATAGCAAATAACTAATACAGCCATAGAGAGAAATGTCTGGCATAAGCTACACTTTTAGCATTTAAACACTTTACACTTGCATTGTGTAAATGGCGGATTGCTCTCTTTAAAGAGCCACAAAAATCTGAGAATAAAAAGCATAAAAATCTAAAATTGTAATTGTAGCTCTCCCATAGCAATGAACAGAGATGTGTGTGTGTGTGTGTGTGCAGTACCATTTCTAGGCTTAGATCTCACTTACCCCACCCAGCTGCAGGGCCCCAATCAGTATCCATCGCCTCAACCCAGGTCTTCTCTTACTGATCACCCACTGATTCCATTGCTTACTTTGGTAGGTAGAGCTATTTACTAAAAAGCAAATAAAAAAATAAATAACTGAACAATTGAAACAGGGGTGCTCAACCGTTGCTGAAGATCCTTTCTGCAGAGTTCAGCCCTAGCCCTGATCAAACACACCTGAACCAATTAAATTGAACAGGCCCTGCACCTCTTGATATGGGTTGCAACTAAAATATGCAGGATGGTAGATGGTCCATGTAAATTTCATTTGATTTTTGATTTTAAATGAAATTTTAAAAGACGAGGAAACGGACGTTTTTCATTTGCCCACAAAAAAACTAAATAACTGATTTTGGCTCAATTTTCGTTTTTTTATTTTTATTTAGAGTAGGGAAACGGATAAATGACTTTAAAATTCATTATCCACATGTAGACTGTTCAGAAACGCCCATTTCCTCTGATTGGTCAACCAAATCTGAGCTTGTGACATCGCCCTCAAAATAAGTAGTCCTCTGCGGATCAGCACCCAGACATACAATTACTATATATATATATATATATATATATATATACATTAGCAGTATTGTTAGACATTTATCATTAAAATAACGTTATAGTTCACAGACAAATTTGCTGCTATGCACCTGATGTTGAGCAAGATTTTAGAGCAGCACCTGGTTTGCACGATTGTTTCACGATTGTGATCAGCACTGAGGAGAAGGCAGATGCTCCAGACATAATCTGTAAAATAATGACTTTAAAATGTAAATCTAAGTAATTACAGTGAGCATAGGCCTATAATTAAATCCTTATTAGCGAAACAATTCATCCACCAGCACAGTTGTATAGCAGACCAGCACGACCAAAAATATACACCTCATATGGGCTTTTCTTGTGGGAAAGATGATCTTTTTGGAACGAATTTCATTTGGTATTTCATTTGGTATAATTTGTATAATTAAGATACCTCAATTTTAATGTATTTTTTGTTGGTCAGTTACCTACAAAACAACAATTCCATTTGAGGTCCGCTATATAGGCCTGGCTTCAGTGCCAAAACATAAAATGCTTTGTCAAATAAAATAATAATATAAATAAAATTAAAATGAAATATTCACAGTTTCAGAGTAGCCTATATTAAACTGTATTGGCTATTAATGTCAAAATCATCCATTGCGCCTGTCAGTTCCGATTTAATTCCGTGATTTGAATGAGCCAGGACAGCCTTACAAACTCTTCGCAGCACTAAAGGTATTCCCAGGTTACCTCGGAAAACAAACTCGGTTTGAAGGATGAGAGAAATCTTAAACTAGTTGTATTTTTTTTAATTAACAAAAAACAAAAAATACAGAATTATATAGTGATAATGCAAAAACATATGCCAGAGTGTACATACATAACAATTAAATATCTTTCCTGAAGGATATTATGAGCCGTCTTTTTTTATTAACAACGTCCTCCCAACTTGTATAAACTAATTGTGTCTGGCCATGATGCAAGATTTTTATAGGCAAATATGTGCCAGTCTGTCAAGATAAACAATTTCTAAACACCTTAATATTTTAGAGAACGTAGATGAAGTTTGCATAACCAATGACTGATCCTATCCACCTGACCCACCTGATTAAATAAAAATTTTAAAAATACTCGCATATAGGCTGTTACTCTTGCGAATTCACGGAGTAAACTGCTAAGCTCAACAGTAAATCTATTATTAATGTAGCGTAAGTAATATATATTTTTAAATTGTTGTTTTGAAAAAGATGTTTTATTATTGAAAAAACGCCAGAGAGAATAGTAAAAATTACATTTTGATTATTTAATTTTGTAATGTCCAAATAAAACACAAAGGCATCAGAAATCAGCCATATGGCCAAGTGAATTATTTCATTAATATTCGGCTGAATTTAAGTTTTCGTCCTTACAACATGTACGCATCCATCCATCTACACTGTAAAAATGAAAGGTTCCTGGAGGCACTTTTTGTGGTTCTTCTCATTGCCACACCGGCGGAACCCTCTAAAGAACCTCTAGGCACCATTTCAAAAGGGGCAGTTCTCTGAGGAACTTCAAGGTTTCCTGGAGGAACCCTCTTATTAAGAATAACCAGGAACCACCTTGAGTACTTTGAAGCACCATTTTATTTTTTTAATGCTTGTTTTTTTCTATCCCTCTTAATTTATGGTTTATGCAAACATGTTTAATCACAAATTCAATAGACATCTATCTATCTATCTATCTATCTATCTATCTATCTATCTATCTATCTATCTATCTATCTATCTATCTATCTATCTATCTATCTATCTATCTATCTATCTATCTATCTATCTATCTATCTATCTATCTATCTATACATGTTTATAGATTTTTAAAATATACAATTGCATTTTCCATAAATAATCACTTTTATTAATCAACATACATAACAGCAACATCGAATTATGAGGCTAAAAGGAAACATCTGTTTCTAACATTGTGGAAACAGATATTTACATGGGTACAACACGACGAAAAAAATGAAGTGATGTTTTGCATAGTTTACGTTTTTTAAGTCCGGCACCTTTTGTTTTGCAATAAAATACCTGCACATTTTCCATACTGCTATATTTTACTGCTAAATATTTTAACATTTTAAAAATATTTAAATTCTAGATTCACAGACATTATTTTTGACATATTATTTAAAATATGTGGCTATTTTTCATTTATTTATTTATTTATTTATTTATTTTAGTGGGGCCAGTGAAAATTTTGGCAGGACAAGTAAAAATCTGAACAGCTGGTCCAGTCGGGCCAGTAGAAAATGTCCTAAGCATTGAACCCTGTATTAGATGCATTTACATGCAGATGATTAAAAAAGTACAATGTAAAAACATTACACAGTATCTAATAAGTGCATTGTACCATATTATTAATTTAACTTTAAGTACTGTAGTTAAAGGGCACATAGGTTAGCCCTTTTTTCATATTTAATATAAGCCTTTTGTGTCTCCAGAATGTGTCTGTAAAGTTTCAGCTCAAAACACCCATCAGATTATTTATTATAGCTGTTTGAAGTGTCTGTATTATAGCTGGGAAAAGGTTTTTGCTGTTTTTTTGCACTGGCCCTTTAAGGCTAGTCCTCCCCGCCCACCTTTCCCATGTGCCTGTCAGCAACATGCCTCAATCGCCGCCCTCGGCTGCCTCAGGAAGCAGATCTCACGTCGCGTTTGTGAGAAATACTACAGTAAGTACTTTACCAATCAGTATTTGATGCATTTTTTTGTGGAGTTGCAACAATGAGTCACACACAATGTCATTATAAAGTTCACGCACACACACAGCGAGGACACACACAAAGCGCAGAAACACACACACATAGCCGAAGACACACACACACATAGCGTAGACACACACACATATAGCGCAGACACACACACACAAAGAGAGAGAGTGACAACGCGTTAAGCTTTGCACTCGTTTTGCATGCATATATGACATGATACTGGTAATCTCCACTGCTGTATGGATATCTGTTATATTAATGTACAAAATAAACCTGATTTAACGTCCACAAACCAGGATTGAAGCGTCTTCTTTTATAATTGTTCTGACACGCGGCTGTGCTGATGAAGTGAATCGCTGTACTTCATTTCACACATGCTCTTTTTAAAAACATTTTAAACATGTGAAACTCTTGATCACGTTTGATGATGATTGATGATCCTAGCGAACTGAACAGACCTTTTATTTCCGGTTGCTTTGCGCTCGTCCTCTCTTGTTGACATGATTATACACGTGACTACCGGGACATGTTAATGCGTGCAGCTGTCAATCAATATTGGTGGGCGGGGGGACCGCACTTCTACGTAAAGTTGCGGTCGATCTGAAAACTGCTCCTATTGGTCCACCGTTTTTATGTTGTTACATTTGAAAAAAAAAAAGGCTGTGTGTGTTTATTTCACCCCAATATGACAGTTTATACACTATACTTACACACATTTCTGTCCAAACAGCTTAAAAAGTAGATTTTTCACCATAGGTGCCCTTTAAGGTGCCTTAATATAAAGTTGGTCTTGTTTTTTAAAATATAAAAACGAAAGTAAAGCAGTCTGTGAAGTTTACATTATTTTGCGAATTGTTTTCTACTTTAATGAAAATATATATTACAAACTCACTTAATGTAACGATTTTCAAGAAAATGGCATGCTTTACTGTAGTTTTTAGAGCTAGGGTGCAGCTCTTTTGGAATGTCGCGGTGTCTGACGTCACAGGGTTGGTTCCGTTCTCTCAACTGAACTGATATCGTAGAAGTAATGGACTGAACATGAAGACTGAAAAGCCTAATTTAACACAATGCGTGAAGTTGTGGACATGCATCGCAGAGCTGGTACAAATACAAGGAACAAACTTGTGTCTAAAATGTACCACTTTTTTTAATATGTTTAAAACTCCGCCACTGAGACTGCAGCTCTGCACAAAACATTTGGCCAGCGGAGAAATTAAAATGGTCGTGCCCAACTGAGCCTGGTTTCTCTCAAGGTTTTTTTTCTTCACTTCCTCCTTTAGTGAAGTTTTTTTCCCTCTCCGCTGTCGCCACTGGCTTGCATGGTTCGGGATCTGTAGAGCTGCGCATCGTTGGATTTGCTCTTCAGTATTTGGACTCTCAGTAGTGATTATTAAACCACACTGAACTGAGCTAAACTGAACTGAACTTAAACACTACAAACTGAACTACACTGTTCCTATTTACTGTGACCTTTTATGTGAAGCTGCTTTGACACAATCTACATTGTATAAGCGCTATACAAATAAAGGTGAATTGAATTGAAGTTTACTATTTTTCTTTTTTTTTAAATAATGTTCATTTGATGTGCTTTGGTCTACTCTCTCACACTGGTGCAGCGCTGCCTGACACGGTGATTTACATTCAGACTAATGCAACAGTTAAAATAATCTTTCAACATTGAATATGAAGGACGAAAAAACCTGTGATGTGAAAAACTGCACCGATCTTAGTTTGGTTTGAACATGAACAGAAGTGAGAGGCTATATAGTAAAAGTGAAAGTACCCGGCTCCATTATGTCAGGTACCAGATCTTGTTAAAGACATTGAGGGCAGTCAGGCATCGTAATACAGAGTAGACCAAAGCACATCAATCGATCGGTAATAAAAGAAAAATTAAAAAATGTATAAATGTATTTTTATGTTTCGGACATACAGTTGAAGTCAGAATTATTAGCTCCACTGATTTATTAGCACCCTTGTTTATTTTTTCCCTAATTTTCAAATTTTCAACACATTTCTAAACATAAATAGTTTTAATAACTCATTTCTAATAACTGTTTTATTTTATCTTTGCCATAATGACAGGACATAATATTTGACTAGATATTTTTCATAACACTAGTATTCAGCTTAAAGTGACATTTAAAGGCTTAACTAGGTTAATTAGGTTAACTAGGCAGGTTAGGGTAATTAGGCAAGTTATTGTATAACGATGGTGTGTTCTGTAGACTATCGAAAAATTATCATTTAAAGGGGCTGATAATTTTTACCTTAAATTGTCTTTAAAAAACAATTAAAAACAGCTTTTATTCTAGCTGAAATAAAACAAATAAGACTTTCTCCAGAAGAAAAAATATTATCAGACATAGTGTGAAAATTTCCTTCCTCTGTTAAACATAATTTGGGATATATTTAAAAAAGATAAAAAAATTCAAAGGGGGGCTAATAACTCTGACTTTTACTGTAAATGTAATGCTTGTATTTGCACCAGCTCTGTGATGCACATCCAAAACTTCACGCATTGTGTTAAATTAGGCTTTCCAGTCTCCGTGTTCAGTTCATTACTTGCACTGTATCTGTTCAGCTGAGGGAACGGAACCAACCTCGTTATGTCAGACACAGTGATATTCCAAAGTAGCTTCACTCTAGCTCTAAAAATACAAACTACTGTAAAACATGCTCTTTTCTTCAATAATGGTTATATTAATCGAGTTTGTTTAATATATTTTCACTAAACTGGAAATCAATTTACAAATTAATGTAAACTTGACTGAGTGCTTCACTTCCACTTTAAAGGGACAGTTCACCCCAAAAATTTTATTCTGTCATCATTTACTCAACCTTCACTTGTTTCAATCCTGTTTAAGTTTCTTTCATCTGTTGAACTCAGAACAGAAAACCTATAACCACAATCCATACTTTTCATATAATGGTCATGGTTTCCACTACATTCTTTCATCTGTGACGGGGCGCCACACCAAAATTCATCCCGCCACGGCTACATTACAGCTTCTCATTCAAAATATATCTATTTTTTTTAATAGCGGGTGATAATCGCACCAAAAAGGTATTAAAAGGTAAGTAAATTATAACAGCGCAAACTTCTGTAACAGTATTGCTGTGCGTTCTTTGTTTAACCCTTTAAGGTGACGTGCTGATTGACTGACAGACAGGTGCGTAATGCGTCAGGCCAGCAAACACGGCATAGCTTTCAGTTATGATGAACACAGTTTCCATAATTATATTTTATTTATAGATAAAGGTCTGTGGTTCTGCATTCAATGACTTTATCTTGCCGTTTCACTTTACTTCGCTCTGTAGTTCTGTTAGAGACATTCATAAATATTCCTAGCAAATCTAATCTAAGAAGTTTTGTGCACGAGCAGAGAAAATCTGCGCTCGAGCACAGAGTTTGACATGCTCGTAGGCTATTACATGAATGTGATGTCGACTTAATACTGCGCCCACGACATTTGTCAATGAAATAACGCCACATGTAGTTGGTAGATCTGTGTAAAATGCCCAACACAGTCTGCCGCCACAGCTGGAAAAAATCCTAGAGGAAACACTAATGGTTATAATTTATTTTTAATGGTTAAAAACTTTCAGCTTTAATCAAAATATAATGTTTTGCGCTCAACTAAAGAAAGAAAATCAAACAGGTTTGGAACATATTAGAGGTGGGTAAATGATGACAAAATTTAAATTTACTTTAAACCATGTTTATTTGTGAGGTGGTATTAACTAACTCACTACTCTGTAAAAAAGGTATAATTTGGTGGACACTTTAGAAATATTATTTTAATGGAACAACTATTATTTTAAATATATTAACCAAGCACTATGTTGCTTTATCTAATAATAAATATATTAATTTAATTAAATTCAAGTTCAACGCGGCTTCATTTTAAACTAACATACTGTAGTCATTTTGTTTAAGCCAGGTTTCAGTAAGACATTAAGATTAGGATGACTAGTGCATTAAGATTGTTGTTTGTTCATTTACAATATGTGCTTTAGGTGCAAGTGACCTGACGTTTAGAAGACCGAACTTTAAAAAAAAAAAAAGTATTTTCACTTATTTGCCATTTTTCTGGTTTGATTTTTGATAGATTTTGTCTAGAACACATAGTAAATTTAATTCTTGATCTAATAATACGAGGAACAGACACAGTTTCTATGGAGTTAGTCTATATGGCTAAAATGTGGATTTTCACTTACTAGTCAAAGCATCCTGAAGATGTCGTCCGACAGGAATTCAGATCCAGTACTTCTGTGGTGCAGCCCATCAGCATGATAAAGCCTGGGACGATACCAGAAAAGATTCCAATTGTATATAATTGTATATAATAAAGAGCAGCCTTTGTTCTTCACACCATGTTAATATCCATTCATTCAGAGCAAAAAGTCTGCTGAACCTTTCATGTCCACAGCAGTAGAAAGCTGTCCAGAAATGATGATCTGCATTGCAAGTCAAGTGCGTCGGACCGTTTCAACCTGGCTCCTAAAGTCCCTCTGCTACCTGGATTTGATACAGCAAACTTTAAATTTCTAGTCCATATCTGTCACAATGATTTACACCTAATACGGATACATCAGAAATAAGCAAATGAGAAAACACGAGTGATTTTAGACACTTAAAAGGTTAAAAGTTTAATGTCATTAGTTCAGTGTTACCCAGCTGGATAATAATTATCAAATAGTATTGTTTGTTAAATGAAGTATTTTTTAATTTATTTCCAATTCAGTTAGTTACCTAAAAAAATACTTACATTTGAGGTGACTCAAACGGCTGTTTGAGAGAATACTGAACAATTTCAGGGTTTATGTGGATGTTCTGAGAAGGAAAAAAGCAGGCTTTATGTACATTATTTGTGTGAATGAATAAAAAATGTATTGAAGTACATAACTTAGACCCAATTTGTCACACAGGTAACTGTTTAATAAACGCAAATAATAACAAATGCGTAATATTACTCACAAACAATATAAGGAAAGAATATTAGAAAGCATCGCAGCTAAAAAAAAAATCATATAAGCAACCCTGCTCAAGACACTTGCTACACACTGTATTTGTAAGGGAAGATAATAAATATATAAATAAATATATTTGTGGAAAAAAGCCGTCTAATAAGCAGTACGAATGTATAACGTTATCTGTTTAATTTGAAATTAACGGTCGCTCGCAATGGCTTTCATGGAAGCTTCGTGTTCAATGACAATAAAATATTTCGACATAAATCAGTATTTTACATCAAATTATTTATATTTGTGTGAGATAGACGTGTAATTTGAGTGATATATAAAAATAATGTTTACCCAATCTTAATTGCTGTTGTATAAGACGTTCCTAAAGCAGGTTATACAACATAATAAAGCGTGTAAGTGTAGATATTTGTGTGCAAATCGTATCTAATTTGTATATTTATTTTGCCAACTTACTCACCTTCCCTGTGTTAGAGCTGACAGCAGTCGCGAAATGGAGGAAAGGAGCCGTTACAAAGCGCTATTTGAAAACGCTCCTGCGACCTGCACCTGCGCGTGCACGATGACAGGAGAGATCTAAGTGCGCGCGTCCGCGTCATGTTTATATTATTTTATTAGTTCCGGTTAATTTTTTTTTGGCAACACAATTAACTCCATTCCATTAATCCAAGAAACAGATGAAAAAAAAACATTTAATTCAGAAAAATAAAAATGTACAAAATACTGCATTCATTAGCAAGTTATCTTTGTTGGTTTATCAAAACAAACTTGAGGAATACTTTTTATTAAAAAAAAACAGAGCCCATAGCCTATATACTTAAGTTTAGTAATATCTTAAATATTTTTCATGAGTGGATTTTTGAAGAACTGTGTTATATAGTTCTATTTTTATAAAAATAATAATAATAGCTTAATATTTTATTATTATTATTGTTAATATTATTATTGCAGCAGTTGTTAATGTTGTTATTATTATTGTTTTAAATGTCAAAATTCAAGGGTCTAATGAGGTTAAGTGACAGAAAATCTAATTAGTCCCCTATAATAATTATCATTTTTATAATTGTACATGCCTGTGCATGTTTTTGTCTCTTTTTTTCCTCTGTTGTGGCTCATTTGTATTTTATCCTCCAAAATTACTTTTACATTTTCAAATATTTTCACAATTTCCCAGTCAGTCTCCTAACTGCAATCAAGTTAACATTTAGACTCTTATCAATAATATTCTTGTGTTCACAGTGAGTGCCACACAAAAAAGAAAAACACACCAAATTCCATATCATTCTAAAAGCACAAATAACTAAGTAAATAATAAATAAATGAACATCCATCTCATTTTCTGGTCTCCACAATTGTCCTTTCTAAACATGACAAAAAAAATCTCTTGGTTCCTTTAAGTGCTAGCTTTTAGAAGAGCGATCCACCAGAAACCATTACATAAGTTTATAGATCTTACAGTAACTCTTTTTTGAAATTTGAGTTCCTCCAATAACTTTCAAAGTGCTTGAGGTCTTAGTGTAAGGAAACAGTGACTCCAGAACCTCAGTATTGACAGAAAGTGCTTGTAGGATCCCAGTTACTGCAAAAGGGTCCTGCAAGTACTGCAAAGACTGTCAGTGGCTCCTCAAGGTACCCCTCTTTGAGAGAAAGAGCTTTGAGGCACTTAAAATACATTTTGAAGTTCCTTGAGACTCACCAGGTTACTTGAAGCACCTTTACTTTTTATCTATCTTTCTCTTGCTCTATACACGCACATATAAAGAGAGAAAGAAGTAAAGACTATAGAATAAAGGGACTTTGATATAGACCTATATGTTGTTTAATAGGTCTAGTTTTAATGACATCACGATAATACGTGAAAATAATAACGTAAGCCTGATTATTATAAATCTAGGCCTAGCTCAAAAACAATAATGCAAACTAGGTGCTGCTCAGAAATGGCTATATTTTGCTCAGCATCAGAAGCATAGCAGCAAGAAGTTTGGCAGTGTCGTTATTTTAAATGGTAAATGTCTAATTATACTGCTAATTTATGCATACGCAATGAATGTATCAGGCATACGTTCTAGTATGTGGTTCAAATTATTGAATACGTATATAGTTTATTATGTTTATATTAAACAGTTATTTAAAACGAAGAAATAAAAGATCATCGTCCTCTTGGGCTGCGATCTATAACAGTATTTTAATGATAAATTGTAATGATAAAAGTCTAATAATACTGCTAATATATATATATATATATATATATCAGAATCAGAATCAGTTTTATTGCCAAGTGTGCTTCACACACACAAGGAATTTGTTTTGGCTACAGAAGCTTCCAGTGTACATAAAGTGACAAATGACCAACACAAAATAAATCTGAAAAAATAAAATAATAATAAAAAATGATGAACATTAAACAGATGCGGTTAGTGAAGAAACCTGGATGTTGAGTTGTATGTACAGATTGTTATAAATATACAGGTTATAAGGTGCTGTGTACAAGTGCGAATGTAGAAGGTATTGCATTGTATATTGATATAGGTGCTGTGTACAAGTGCGTATGAGAAAGTATTGCACATATTTATTGCACAGTAGGGGAATATTTAACTGTTCATAAGGTAGACGGCCTGAGGAAAGAAACTTTTCCTGTGTCTGGCTGTTTTTGTGCTTGGTGCTCTGAAGCGCCGACCAGACGGTAACAGTTCGAACAGGTTGTGTGCTGGGTGTGAGGCGTCCAGAGTGATTTTGCGAGCCCTTTTACTCACTCTGGAAGAGTACAGTTCTTGAAGTGTAGGAAGGGTTGTGCCAGTGATTCGTTCAGCAGTCCGGACTATTCGCTGTAGTCTACGGAGGTCGGTTTTGGCAGCTGAGCTGAACCAGACGGTGATTGAAGTGCAGAGGATGGATTGGATGACAGCTGAGTAGAACTGTACGAGTAGCTCCTGTGGCAGGTTGAACTTCCTCAGCTGACGAAGGAAGTACAGTCTCTGCTGGGCTTTCTTCACAATAGAGTCTATGTGAGTGTCCCACTTCAGATCCTGAGAGATGGTGGTGCCCAGGAACCTGAATGACTCTACTGCAGCCACAGTGCTGTTCATGATGGTGAGTGGGGGGAGTGCAGGGGGGTTTCTCCTGAAGTCCACTATCATCTCCACTGTTTTGAGCGTGTTCAGCTCCAGGTTGTTGTATCTGCACCATAACGCCAGCCGCTCCACCTCTTGTCTGTATGCAGACTCGTCACTGTTCTGGATGTGGCCGATAACAGTAGTGTCGTCTGCAAACTTAATGAGTTTGATGGAGGGGTCTTTTGCAGTGCAGTCGTTGGTGTACAGGGAGAAGAGCACTGGAGAAAGAACACATCCCTGGGGGGCACCAGTGCTGATGGTGCGGCTGTCGGATGTGATTTTGCCCATTCTGACTAGCTGCTGTCTATCTGTCAGAAAGCTGGTGATCCATTGACAGACAGAGCTAGGAACAGAGAGCTGGGCCAGTTTGTACTCAAGCAGTGATGGGACGATGGTGTTAAAGGCAGAACTGAAGTCCACAAACAGAATCCTTGCGTAGTTCCCTGGTTTGTCCAGATGTTGTAGGGTATAATGCAGTCCCATGTTGACTGCATCATCCACAGACCGGTTTGCTCTATAGGCGAACTGCAGGGGGTCCAGCAGGGGTCCAGTGATGTCCTTCAGATATGCTAGCACCAGTCTTTCGAATGACTTCATGGCCACAGATGTTAAGGCCACAGGTCTGTAGTCATTGAGTCCTTTGATCTTTGGCTTATTCGGGATTGGGATGATGGTGGAGCGCTTAAAGCAGGATGGAACTTTGCGCTGTTCCAGTGATCTATTGAAGATATGTGAGAAAATGGGAGCCAGCTGGTCAGCGCAGGTTCTCAGACAGGCTGGTGAGACACCATCTGGCCCTGGTGCTTTCCTTCTCTTCTGTTTACTGAAGATCTGATGCACATTATCCTCACTGATCTGAAGAGCAGGGGGGGAGAGGAAGATGGCTGGAGGTGTTGATGGCTGTGTAGGGCGATGGTCCGGGCTGTGTTGATGTGGTATTGATGGCCGTGTAGGGAGACGGTCCGGGCTGTGTTGATGTGATATATATATATATATATATATATATATAATTAAAAGCCTGGGAGCTGATCCGCAGAGGACTACAGGACTATTATTTTGAAGGCGACGTCACGAGCTCAGATTTGGTTGACCAATCAGATGAAATGGGCGTTTCAGAACCGTCTACATGTGGATAATGAATTTTAAAGTCATTTATCCGTTTTCCTACCCTGAATAAAAAAAAACTAAAATCGAGCCAAAATCAGTTATTTAATTTTTTTGTGGGCAAATAAAAAAACGAAAAAAACGGCCGTTTCCTCGGTTTTAAAATTTCGTTTAAAATCAAAAATCAAATGAACACAACGTACACGGAGCGTAGATCTCCAAGAGACCATTCTTTGTACATGGACTACTCAGCTGGATTTGGTTATAATCAGGGCATCTTTCGTTCATTCCATATCCGTTTTCAAACAAAAAAAGGGAAAACTAAGAAAACAGCCGTTTTTTAATTTTTTGTTTGTTCTCAAAAAACGAGATTTTGGCTTGATTTAATTTTTTTTTTGGTTTAGGATTGAAAAATGGATAAATGACTTTAAAATTCATTATACACACGTAGGCAGTGCTGAAATGCCCATTTTATCTGAGCTCATAACGTAGCCGTCAAAATAAGAGCCCTCTGCAGACCACACCCAGGCTTTTAATTGTTATAATTCAATTTTATATATAAAACTAAATTGACATATTCTCAATCATTTGATCAGTTATCAGGCTTACATTCATTGCGTCTTTGACACACGCGCTGTAAAGCTCTGACAAGGTGCCTTTATTTAGCCTGTAGTCTATATAATAGTTTAGGCTTGTTTTACATATAATGTTCCATTACTTTAAATGTATTAATTTTTATATTTATAGTTTATATAAAATATAAAAATATTATAGTTATTACACATAGTTATCGTCTTATTCTTCTATAGATCCGTAAATGATGTATTTTATAAACTGATCATTTATATGGACTAAACTATTAATAACTGTAATTCTCCGAATGGAAAAGACTTGATTAAAGTCCTGTCATTTTAAAGAAGTTGAGCAGAATTAAAGGGAACTTAATTTGGCATAGGCCTAGTGCGCTCTGTGCACATCACGTGGTCATTACCGAATGCATTTCCCCTTTTTATTATTTCATGCAACAGTAAATCAGTAAAATAAAATGCAAACAGTTGGCAGCAACGGATAGTAGCCTATTATGCAATATTTATATGTTCAATTTGGAATTGGGCCTGCTGTAGCACTTTAACATAACTTTCTCAAAGCAAATTCTCACAAAGCGAGCTCATCTGTTAGTCTGAACTACAAGATATTATTTATTTTAAAATACAAGTATGTGTTTAATTAGCTCTGAAAAGTCCCTCGAAAGTCTTGTTGTGTGAGAAAATGCATGAGAAATAGGCATTGCAGCTGACCGTATTGTATAGACTTATTGCACTTAAACTTCCTTTAGTTCGGCTTTTAAATGAGTTGGCTACCTGGAGATGTTGCTCGTGCTCAGCCACCAATCCTATTGTATTACTCACTTATTTAAAATATTCCGGGTAGCCTGCCACGGGCAAGGCCTATAAATATTATATATGTAGCTTATATAGCCTAATCAAAATCAATGAAATAATGAACGAGATTTCCGGTTCCGGGGCGCATGGAGAAGGCTGCTGGTGTCTAGGCTCCAACAATCCTCCAAATAATTTAAAATAATCAATCCTCAGATTTAATAATTACTCGTCAAAAAGTGTTCTCAAGAGATTCAGGAACACATTAAGCCTTAATAATGCCAAAAAAAAAATCGAAAAAAGAAAGCAGATTACAAAAAGAGGTTGACGACGACCTCTGCAAATCTGGCAGTCCAGAGGAGCTGAGGCAAGCTGCCAATAAAGGTGGCACAACTTCTCCTAACAATCAAGACATTATGGACGCTATAACAGCTTTAAATGCCTCAGTCAGTCAAAAATTCAACGCCTTTACACAAACGATTGCAGAATTGCGTATGACTCTGACAACGCGCTGCGAAAAGGGGCGGGGTTAAACAAGATGATTAGACATTTAAAAAAGCAAGCGATTGCTCCATGTTTCAAATTTCTGTCCAGAGAGGTCCTGTTTTGATCCTTGATTGGTCTCACGCAGTCAAGTGATGCGATTTCGTAGGTTAGAGTTCACCAAGGTTGAACTTTGCACGGCAGCAACCTGCAAAACTTGGTCTGTTTCCGGTCTGATGCATTCGCGTGCGTTTAAATGGAAGTCTATGGGAAGAAAAGTCAAGTGTGGCAACATGGCAACATCCTCCCAGTATCACAATAGATTAATTTCAGATCATGCCCCATTGTCACTAGATTTAAAAGTAAAGTTGGAAAAAGGAACGTACAGTTGGAAATTGGATAATTCACTTTTAAATGCTAACTTTTTTTGCAATTATATAACTGAAAAAATTGGTATTTTTTAATCTGAAAGTGATAATAGCAGCGTGAATTAATCTATATTATGGGATTCAATGAAAGCTGTAATTAGAAGAGAAATAATCTTCTTTCAAAGTAGAAAGAATAAAGAAAAAAAAAGAGATTAAATGAAACAGATGATCAAATTACTAAATTAGAAGAAAACTATAAAACTAACTCGTGTTCAAAGACATAAAAAAATGGTAGGATTGAGAAGTGAATATAATTCCATTCTTTCCAAAACAATTGTTAAACAAATTAATCAAATTAAACAACGTCAATTTAAACTAAGTGAGAAATTCCAGGCGTTTTTCGGGAGAACAAAATGGGAGATGGGTCTGAAATACGGGAGACTCCTGGGAAAAATGGGAGTGTTGGCATGTATGCTTTGATATAGCCCGAGGGCCCAATGTGTTATTATTTTGGTCCTGCTAACAACTATTTTAAAAACTAAACAATAAAAAACACAAAGTGAACAGAATTAATTATTATTATTAGCCTATTATTATGATTATGATTATTATTATTATCATTATTTAGGCCTACAATAGCTCGGAAACAACCATGCAAACCAGGTGCTGCTCGAAAATGCCTATCTTTGCTCAGCATCAGGTGCACAGCTGCAGGATTCTTTAAAACTCATCTTAGGGTTGTTGTTATAGCAGCAGGTCTGGTACTGTATAATAAAGTTTTAATAACTAATGACCTTAATTGTTCTGATTTTGATTGTAATGCAATAATGTGCACCTATTGTAAAGCTGCTTTGAAACAATAATAATTGTGAAAATCATTAAACAAATAAACTTGAATTGAACTGAACCTCATTAAAACTGTTATCTGTGCTCCTGGAGCAGTGAAGATGAAGTAGGGACCGTCAGTTACACAGTTCATGAATAAAGCTCTCATCTATTGAGCTGATTATCTAAGAGCAATGTGGTGCAGGAACAGGTACTGAGAACCAAGTCAAGTCATTATTAATTCCACAGCACTTTTAAAATGTAGACTGTGACAAAGCAGCTAAACATAGATGAAGAACCGAGAATAAAATCAATTTTTAGGAGAGGGGAGGAGGTAAAACTCTGCTGTAGTTCTACTTAAATCAAAACCAAATAAGTTCAGTTTCATTCACTTCAGTTTAATACAAATGTCATCGTCAAAGCTGCTTCAGTTTCATTCACTTCAGATCAATTCACATGGGTGAAGCTGTAGTCTGGATGTTGGAGGGTTTGATAAGTATGAGCATCCATCGTGGATGATTGGCTTATTGACACTTCTGGTGGCACATCTGGAGGGCTTGATCATGGATATGGTGCAGGTCCAAGTAGATCACCAGGCAGGTGTTTAGACAGCCAACAGGATCAATGCAGAGATTGGTCTATACCTTTAATTAAGTGACACGACATCTGACGCACAGAAGCCATTGCACCTGTTAATATGCTTGGTGACTGGTGTCAGTGGATAGTGGCATGTGCCACTGGAGCTTGTGACGTGCGCTGATGCGTTGCATCCTGTGTCACTGAGATTGTCGCAGTACATGTCGCTGTGTGGCTCCTCTAGTGGTGACTGACAGCTCCTGCTCCTGCTCCTGCTGCTGCTGCTGACTGCTGACTGAGCATGAAGGAGGTTGTGTAACACACACACTTAACGACAGAACATTATTTCATATTATATTAATATTAAATATAATTATAATATTATATGACAATTATATTAGTCTAGCTAGAGATCAAAATGATATAATAATAATATAATAATAATAATAATTATATAGTAATCAAATTATTATGAAATATCTAAATGATTAGCCCTCCTGTGAAATTGTAATTCTATTAAAAATATGTTTATATAAATATTTATTTATACACGTGTTGCTAACCTGAAGAATATTTTTAAAGCATTTTAAACAGTTTGAATAACTAATTTCTAATAACAAATGTCTTGGTCTCACTTTACAATAAGGGAGTATTAGTTAATGTTAGTTATTGCATTAGGTAACCTGAATTAACAGTGAACAACACATCTGTTATGCATTATTTAATAGTTGTTAATGTTAACTAAACATATATTAATCTGTTATTTAATACATTAAGTAACACAAACTGATGCTGAGAAATGACTTTTATTCAACACTACATATTATTTATTAATGTTAACTTACTCGTCCTCTAATGCACCACTTTACATTCATTCTTTATAATTAGACAACGTTTACTTACACATACACTAATGCATTTGTTCATGGGTTAGATAACCTGACCTAACGATGAACAACCCATTTATTCAGCAATACTAAATCTCACATGTAAACTAAACATATGTAGTTAATTATTAGTAAAATACATTATTTAACACACTAGTTCATGCATTAGTTATATAATTAACATATAGAATTAATATAATAATAAACAATAAATAAGAGCAGCAGATGACAACAAAACTTAATTTTATAGTGGTTTTAAAAAAGTCAAATATGTGAAAAAAGTATTAATTCTGTTCATTTTTGTCATGTGTGACGGTGAAAATGCAAAGTGATGTCAACGTACATTGCAGTGTTCATTTGTACAACAATATTAGGCTTTTGTATTTTAAAATTAGTTTCATGTCCCTTTAAATGTATTAGGTCATTTATTTAGGATATTGTATCACGTACAGCTATTCCAGTAATTTCTTACTTCACTTTTGCCGGTGGATAATTCATTCAATGAAAGCAACTAGTTATTCATGTAATACTTTTGTGCTTCTTAAAAAGGCAAACAAAACTGCACTTCTCATTAAATTTGATATTTTTGCATTTTATGTTTTGTGGAAGAACGAAATGAAAACTAAACATTCAAAACTCACACTTTTATTTATTTGCTTCAATCAAAATGATTTTAAAATATGTTTATTATTACTTCTGTGCATTCTATAATCTTCAAACGTTAACTTAGAAATGATCATTACAATTTTGATAATTCTAATATAATTTATATAAGTTTTTATAATTATAATTTATATCTTTTTGCATTATATTTCATTAAACAGTGTTGCTGACATTTCCACAATTACATTACAGTATGTACAGTGAAGGACAAAATAATAAAACACTTAAGTAAAATCTCTAATTTGGTGATTTTGAACCAAACTAAACTCCATATTTTATATTATTTTCAGATTTTTTCTTTAAACAAATTCTCTTACCCTGTTTTAGCATTAGAGTGCAGTAATAATAATAATATAACTAAGCCCAGTATGTTGAATAAACAAACTCTGCAATGTAATAAATATTCTTTTTTGGCGGTTTTTATATTATTAATTAAATAATGTTCTGTCGTTAAGTGTGTGTGTTACACAACCTCCTTCATGCTCAGTCAGCAGTCAGCAGCAGCAGCAGCAGCAGGAGCTGTCAGTCACCACTAGAGGAGCCACACAGCGACATGTACTGCGACAATCTCAGTGACACAGGATGCAACGCATCAGCGCACGTCACAAGCTCCAGTGGCACATGCCACTATCCACTGACACCAGTCGCCAAGCATATTAACAGGTGCAATGACTTCTGTGCGTCACATGTCGTGTCACTTAATTAAAGGTATAGACGAATCTCTGCATTGATCCTGTTGGCTAGTCTAAACATCTGCCTGGTGATCTACTTGGACCTGCACCATATCCACGGTCAAGCCCTCCAGATGGTCCACCAGAAGTGTCAATAAGCCGATCAGAGTGTGCCAGTGGTTTCTGTCCATCAGATATCTTTCTTTTTGTTGAACCACTTATGGTCAATAACATCCTCTAAAGTGGGTCCATGGTAAATATGGAAACTGAAGCACATTTTCAGAAGATCTCTGCATTCTGTAGAAAAGGAGAGAACTGATTAGTCGTGTATGTTCTCACATGCTTAACATGAAACATGAAAACTGTATATGAAAGTTAGACTTAATTTCACATTTTTACAGTCATGACAACACTGTCCTATTATACAGTATATGTAGCAGCACTTTATGTTGAGTTATTGTCTCACCTTTGGATACACTGGGGTGATATCTTGGATAATGAACCACCGAGCGAAGGGGCCAATATCCATTCACCATCCTTGCCAGGAGTCTTGCCACAGACGTAACAGTTTCTTCTAGAGCAAAATGTACAGGCCTTATGCCACAAAGTTTTACTAGACGAGAATGCTGGATACATCTGCAGTAGATTTGGTCAAATCCTGTAAGAAACAGATTTGTAAGTTAGAAGCGTAGAACAGCAATTTATAATAATTGAGCCATCAACACTATTTCATTACAAGTCATTAGTGTAAAAGTAGGAGATCAATAATCTGGGATGTTAATAAGCAGCAATAAAAAAATGAAAAACACAATCAGTGCAAAATTTTCAGCATAACAGCCAGCATAAACTCTGAAATCTAGAACTGCCGGTGACCAGCAATACCAGAGGTTTCAGCAGGGGAGGTAGAAAGAAAAGCATCTTACCAACGTGTGGTTTAAAGTGGCCTCGAAGGAACTCACTGTAGCCAAAATCAATCAACTTGACTTGAAGGGTCTTTGGATTCACCAGGATGTTATCTTCATGGACTGCTTTATGTTCAATGCGATGCACCATGCACTTCTGTAATGCAAGTAGGATCTGCAGGGTCAAGTGTCGCGCTACACTTTCAGTCAAGCGACCATTGTTTCTCCTGATGAATGCAGTCAAGGTCATGCTCGGCTGCATGTACTCCAGGACCAAAACATAATATTCCTCCACATCAAAAAAGTCATACAACTCTATGATATGGGGACATATGGGAGGCGTCTTCAGGTCAAGCATTATTACAGCTTCCGCAGTCGTATGATAGGCACTTCCAGGCTAGAGAAAAAAATCAGAAAAAGGTTAGAGTGCGTGAACTGTATATAATGTATCTGCACAATTATAACTGTATAATATAATGTGTATAATATAGATTCAACACATATTCAGATATATTCATTGTGTCGTGTTTACTTACCATCCTCATTCCGTAAGATGACGACTTATGAATGAATTTCAGGGCAACCTGCAAAAGAAACAAAACATTAATACTTTTTCCCCAAAGTAATGAAAAGCGGATCATAATAAATTCAATAATACATGTGTATAATCCAACATGGACATGTGTCCATATGCACACCACTCCTTTTACAAGAAGAACAATTAGGTAAACAACATGTACAGCAAAAGTGACTTACCTTTTTTCCATCAGATTTGCGTGTTGCCAGGTAGACAGTGCCATTGTTTCCCTTTCCCAGCTTTCTTCCAACCTCATATTTGTCAAGAGGAGATCCTGAAAAACAAACAAAACGAATATGATAGTTTACCAGGATTGCTCATTTCTGTTTTTGTCTTACTGTGATAGTAGGAGAAATATATTTCTGTTGAGTTTCATCGTGCTATAAACGGTGTTTGCTTCCTGACAAACTTAGGAGTAATAACTTAGGAATGCTAAAACGGACATTTTGGCGTCCAGATGCTGAAGCGCAGATGTTTCAAAACTAGTGCTGGGCAAAAATGTATCACGATTAATCCTAGTATATTTATTATGTACATATAAATAGACACGTGTATGCATATATCTGAGAAAATGTACACAATATTATATAACGTAAAACCATTTATATATCAATTTATATATCAGTGTAACAAAACAGTTTTGTATAATTTATAATTTAGTTTTTATGTATGTGGATGATCAGAAGAAATGGAACAGCCTGAGGTAAATATATGAGTGTCACAGCAAAGGGTCTGAATACTTAGGACCATGTGAAATTTCAGTTTTTCTTTTTTGAAGAGCTCCTATTGTTTTTTTTTGTAAATGACATTCCATGTAGTGTGTAACACAGCTCTAAGTGAAGTGAAATATCCAGCTAAGGCTCAAATCTGAAAGTGTTTTTAAAACTATTGATTCATCTAAAAAGAGTCGACTCATAGTGGTTAGAATGAATCGTCTTCAAAACGAGTCTTTAGCTGTTTCAGCGTGACGTGGATACGAAACATAAGCCTCACCCAATTGTTGCGCGCACAAACCTGGAAAAATTTAAACCTGCGGCCACGCCCACTAACAGCAGCAAAGAAAAACAGATCCTGCAGTCATCATGAGTCATGAAGACGCTGTGCTTACCTGGATATTATTGGAAGTGTGAGGGAAATGAGCGATTCATTCGTTTGTTAAAGGAAGGATCAGAAAAGACCACTGATGTATGAGACTTGTGAGAGGAATGGACACACAATACACCAGGGGTGCGTGCACAAATAAGGCCAGTTTATTAGGCACAAAGGCAGCCAGCTGCAGCTGAGGAGGAGCGTTGGTGAGTGCTTCAACCCCCTGGCTGGGGATGTTGTGATTGTTGGGCAAAGCGGAGTACAGGTAAGCCCTGAGAACTTACAACACTTCATGCAAGAGGTGCCACAGCAATGATTGCAAATAGAAATGATCTAAGTTACAGCTGAGAAGGGAGAAAAGCTCCAAAATAAAAGAAAATTAATGAAATCAGACCTGGCCCACGACACATTTCATAAGTGTAAGTAAATGGCTCCCTCCTTGTATTCTCTAGCTTGCAAATGATGCATTTAATTGTGTTTTGTTTCTTGTAACCGCTTGTACTGTATCAGGTTAACTCTTTATATTCTCATATCCCGTCTAATGCCACGTTGAAAACGCGACGCCTGCCGCTTTGTTTACACGTGCAGCCGTCAAGGTTCAGAATAGTTCAGTTTTTGCTGCTGTGTGGATTAATACTGAATGTGTGTCATAGTTAAGAATGTAGCAATATGCTGGTGTTTAACTACACTGCTTTTGGTGGTAAGGTGTCTGAATAACTCCTGTTTCGGGTGTCCGCTGCGATTGGATCCTATACCAATGTTGGCGAACCGGGGGCTTGACAAACCGTGCTGGGCACTTTACTGTCTCGCGCTGAGCGCTGTCAACCAATCACAACAGGCTGTCATAGGTCCAATCAGCACAGATTAGCTTCGCGCTAAGAAGGGGTTTGGGAACAAATGAATTGCTGAACGATTCATTTAGGAGTCGCTGGGATAATTAGGAAAATATAAATTCATATTATTAGACCATGAATGTGTTTTTTGACTTTGCATGCATATCAGTATGTTGTTGGAGACCCATAAAACTGAAATATGACCCTTTTTAATGTATAATATGGGCTCTTTAATAAATCTGCACAAATGTCAACAATTCTGTGTTTTTCTGTCAATATGGGGTGCTGTGTGTACATTAATGAGGAAAAAAAAGAACTTGAATGATTTTAGCAAATGGCTGCAATATATCAAAGAGTGAAAAATTAAAGGGTCTCAATAATTTCTGTACTTACTGTGTATATAAATATAAACAGTGTTGAGAAAAGTTACTTTTGGAAGTAATACATTACAATATTGAGTTACTCCCAAAAAAGTAACTAGTTGCATTACTTAGTTATTTTTTATGATTAGTAATGCGCTACGTTACTTTTGAGTTACTGTTTCTGACCTGGCTTGATTTCTTTCGCAGGGTTTTTTTTAAATAGAGGAGCTCTGCAATTAACAACACACTTTATAACCTTCATTTACCTTTAAAACACATCAAAAACTAATAATGTAGGATAATGTTATGTTCTGAGAACTTCCTGACCCCAGAGTTATACATGCCGTATTTACAGATTAAAGAACGTTAAAAGCAATGTGCCTGATGCTTCTGTACTTTTTGTCTTATTAGTGAAGTTAAATGAGCACTGAGACTATAAGCCCCTTTTCCTTTTCTTCCATGTGTTGACAATAATGGGAATATTTCCATCACAGAAATGTAAGGCTCTGCATTCTTGGTTTCTGTCTGTTTCTGCAGGGAGAAAATTCTCTCACTGAGTGCGGGATTCAACATTGATTTTAATTCAGCAATTTATTTTTTAAAAAGTGAATTAATTAAACTAAGAAGTAACTCATATTACATTTTTAAAAATTTACTCAAAATTATTACTTAATTTTTTTACTTTACTTTACTCATTACTTAGAGAAGAAAGATTATTAGGTAACTCACATTACTTGTAATGCGTTAACCCCAACACTGTATATATCATATAATCCACGCACATATATTATGTCAAAACAAACTTTTATTTTAGACGTGATTAATCGCGAATAACCTTTACAAGAAGGTTATTCACATTACAAGAACAGAACTATGAAAACACATATTTTATATTTTAAATGTATATTACATGCTTTGTCCTGGATTTAAACTCATGATAACCGCATTCCAGACGTGAACATTATCCACTCTCCAATCACTTGATGGAATGAATGGTTTACACAACATATTATAATTCCTCAATTTTCTTAACTGTTTCTCTGTCAAAGCGGTTTCAGACCACTAGATTTCACTGTAGAGACACATTTGCTTTGACTGTTTCAGTGTTTCATGAATCCTCGCTCTGCCCACCACTAATAAAAATGATCCAGAATTTACTGGAGATTTTTCAGGAGAAACATGATACCATCTTACAGGAATTACAGGAGAAATGTGAGGTCTTGCGATAGAAGACTGACCTGGGCTGGTGTCTATTGTACTAACATCTGACTCTTCGTCGAAAGGATCATCATCTTTATCCTCTTTATCATCCTGAAAATCTTGCTCAGCATTTCCTTCTCTGCTTCCTTAAGTGGATGACAATGAACAAAGGTTTATTATTGTGAGATGGACAGAACATATAATTTATAGCTTTAGCTTGTTTTTATTACACCATTCCAGCACCTCCATTCTTCAGCATAAACATTCCTTGAACCCCGTTCACCCTGACTCCACCCACTTCCACTTACATGACTTAAACAAACATTAAGCTACAAATATTATTTATTAAGGGTCGAAACCTTCACAGGTCTCATGGTTTGGTTACAATTATCATGTCATTGAGTTGATCTAATTCTACTTCACGATGCATTCCATACACACAGTTTTTAATATTACTTCACATCAATACAATTTTGTTATTTAATACAAAACTACAAAAAACAAAATCATTCAGACATATGAACTGAACTTTTAATTTGATCCGCTCAAAGAAAACATGCTTCCTGAATGTATTCAACAAAACTCAAATATGGCAAGGTTTATACCACCTCTCTTAAACCGATTACAATTTCATTTGGTTTGACCATGTTTATTCCATTGAGGTGTTTATATGAAGCATTTATCATTCGGATTAAACTTTTAAACCAATTTAAAGGCTCCATGTAAACACATCTACTATGTTTTTGTCATAGTAAACTGACCTGAGCTGGTGCCGGGTTCTTCATTTTCATCAGGAAACTGTGATGGTTCACTGCTTGTTGCCGGCATCAAGTCCTCCTGATCTTCATCATCCTGAGAAGCTTCTTCAACTAAAGTGGATTAGATATATAAAAATTTTATTCATTTTCATAATTGTTACGGAAGCAGACGGACAAACAAGGGGAGTGAGTATAAACAATGTTTATTCCAACAGTAGAGTATTAATGAATATTGATGGAGCGATGAACGGAGTTTAGTGGAACTGATGATCCTCTTTGTCAGGTGGGATGACAAACACTGAAGGATGACCGAATGCACACACCAGAGGACTTGCGGGGAAGACAGACTGACGAGACACACAACGCTGACAGGACACCGGGAACACTGGACAGACTAGAAGGAAACAGAATAAAGTTAAGTATAATTGCTGAGATCGTAGGGGAGTGAAACCTAGGAAGTGGTTCACTCAGAGTCCGCTTCGTAGGAACGAGACCGGACACTGAGTGAAGTGAGGTGTGTGCTTATATAGTGAATGGGAGTGATTGGGTGCAGCTGTGCGTGGTTAATACTCAGGTGAAGGTGCTCGGTGCGTGATGTTGGTGGAAGAGCCTGGCCAATCCGTGACATTACCCCCCTCCCCAGGGCCCGCTCCTGAGGGCCTGAACCTCCGACGTCGTGGTGGTCTACCTCGTCCTCGAGGTGCTGGAAATTCTGGGTGATTGGAGTGGAACTCTTCCATAAGTGCGGGATCTAGTATATCGGATCTGGAGACCCATGACCTCTCTTCTGGACCGTATCCTTCCCAGTCGACGAGGTATTCAAGCTGACCACCACGACGCCGGGACCGTAGGATGTCCTTGACTTGGTAGATGGCCCCTTCTTCTAACATCAGGGGGGGAGGAGGTTCCTCTTCATGGCCAGGCTCTGTGGAGGGAATCAGAGGATCGTGAAAGGGTTTTAGAAGGGACACGTGGAATGTGGGGTGGATTCTGTACTGTGGTGGTAACTGTAATTTGTATGTGACGGGGTTGACCTGTTCCAGAATGGTGAAGGGACCAACAAATCTGGGACTTAATTTTCGGGAGGGCAGTCGCAACCGGATATCTCTGGTGGAGAGCCAGACCTTTTGTCCTGGAGTATAGATGGGGCCTGGAATCCTCCTCTTATCCGATACCTCCTTTGTTCTGCGTACTGCCCTCTGGAGATGATGATGAGCATCGTCCCAGACTCTCTCGCTCTCCCGGAACCAGTAATCCACTGCGGGGACATCAGATGGTGCGCCATCCCAGGGGAAGAGTGGAGGTTGGAACCCTAGGATGCACTGGAATGGCGTGAGTCCGGTGGTAGGTTGCCGCAGGGAATTCTGGGCGTATTCCGCCCAGCCCAGAAACTGGCTCCAGGAGTTTTGGTGACCGTGACAGAAGGTCCGGAGGAACCGCCCCACTTCCTGAATTTTCCTCTCTGTCTGGCCGTTGGTTTGGGGGTGATAGCCAGACGAGAGGCTTACGGTCACACCTAGGAGTCTGAAGAATGCTCTCCATAGTCTGGAGATAAATTGGGGTCCTCGATCCGAGACTATATCTTCTGGTAACCCAAAATTTCGAAAGACGTGGTTGAACAGGTTTTCGGCGGTCTCTAGGGCTGTGGGTATACCTTTCAAAGGAATCAAACGACAGAATTTAGAGAATCGATCTATGATGACTAGAATGCAGGTGTTACCTTCAGACAATGGGAGGTCTGTCATGAAGTCAACTCCTAGGTGTGACCAGGGGCGGTTTGGGATGGGCAAGGGATGGAGTTTACCAGCAGGTAGATGGCGAGGACTCTTTGCCATAGCGCATTCTCTGCAGCCCTGGACGTATCTTCTCACATCCCTCGCCATGTTCGGCCACCAAAAGCGTTGGGATAGCAGCGAGAGGGTGTTGTTGGCCCCAGGATGTCCTGTGCCCAGAGATGTATGGCTGGAATGAATGAGATCTACCCGTTGGTTTTCAGGGATGAAGCGTCGATTGGGGGGACAGCCCGGCGGAGTTCTGGATTCTGGAGTGGCGATTACTGTAGGAGCGGACCATTGGATGGGACAGATAGTGATCTGATCGGGAAGGATCTTGGCCGGTGTCTCAATAATTTCATGCTGGTCGTGAATTCTGGAAAGTGCGTCTGCTCGGATATTCTTTGAACCTGGTCGATATGAGATAGAGAACTGAAATCTGGAGAAGAACAATGACCAACGGGCCTGACGAGGACAGAGTCTTTTAGCATCTTTTAGGTATTGGAGATTTTTATGATCTGTGATCACCTGGAACGAATGTTTGGCCCCCTCCAACCAGTGTCGCCACTCCTCCAGGGCGAGCTTGATGGCCAGAAGTTCTCGATTCCCAATGTCATAGTTCCTTTCCGCCGGGCTGAGCTTCCGGGAGAAATAGGCACATGGATGGAGTAATGAAGGAGTACCGTGGTACTGGGACAGGATGGCTCCCACTCCGGTGGTCGATGCATCCACTTCGACCACAAACGGCAAGTCAGGATCAGGATGAGTCAGCAGTGGGGCTTGAGTGAAGGATTCTTTTAGGTTTTGGAAGGCTGCGGCGGCTTCGGGAGGCCAGGGTAGTGCTTTGGGTTTATTTTTCAACAGGTTGGTGAGCGGAGCGGTGATGAGACTGTAATTCTGGATGAAACGTCGGTAGAAATTAGCAAATCCTAGGAAACGTTGGAGTTCCTTTATGGTTTTTGGTTCGGGCCAGGAGATGACGGAAGTGACCTTCCCCTCGTCCATACGAACCCCTCTTTGATCGATGATGTACCCCAAGAACTGAACAGATGGTGAATGGAAGGAGCATTTTTCAGCCTTGAGGTACAGGCGGTGTTTCCTGAGGGTTTTCAGGACCTCCGCAACGTGGTGGCGATGTTCGGCCTCACTCCGGGAGTAAATCAGGATATCATCTATGTATACAATGACGAAGAGATGGAGGAACTCCCGGAGGACTTCGTGGATGAAGTTTTGGAATACGGAGGGGGCGTTAACCAGACCATAGGGCATGACCAGGTACTCGTAGTGTCCAGTAGGGGTCACAAACCCAGTCTTCCACTCGTCCCCCTCACGTATTCTCACCAGGTTATAGGCGCTGCGGAGGTCCAACTTGGTGAAAATTTTGGCGGATCTGAGTTGTTCCAGGGCCGCAGGGACGAGAGGAAGGGGATACCGGAACTTGACTGTCCCTTGATTTAGGGTTCTGTAATCGATACATGGCCGCAGCCCTCCATCCTTCTTAGCCACGAAGAAGAAACTTGAGGCAGCAGGTGACGTGGATGGACGGATATACCCCTGACTCAGAGCCTCATGGATGTACTCCTCCATTGCCTTGGTCTCCGGAAGGGACAACGGGTAGATCCTACCTCTGGGCATAGGAGCATCTGGAAGCAGGTCTATGGCGCAGTCCCATGGCCGATGTGGAGGTAGCTGGGAAGCTCTCTTGGGGCAAAACACATCCTCGTATGAGGAGTAGATCTTCGGGATCTGAATGGATATTTTCTCGACTGGACTTTCGACAGACGTGACGTAGACGGTAAGGGGTCTTCGAATTTGTAAGGGTAGATCAGGAAAACAGCTGGATCGGCATTCTTCTCCCCATCTCTTAATTTCTCCTGTGCCCCAAGAGAGGATGGGATCGTGCTTCACCAGCCACGGGCGCCCTAAGATGATATCCATCGATGCACCCTCCAGAACCAGAAATTGAATCTCCTCTTTGTGGAGCAGTCCTACTTGGAGATTGACGGGTTCACATTTTCGATGGATACGTGCCTGACAATGGATATCTTTGGTTATGGGCTGAATCTGATAGACGTGCGTCGAGGCTTCTGTGTTAAGCTGGAGTCTGCGACAGAGGGCGTGCGAGATGAAATTTCCTGCTGACCCGGAGTCGATGAGGGCTGTGACTGAAACTGAGACAGAAGGGGTAGTTAACTGGACATTAGTGGTGAGAGGATGCATCTTTTCAATAGGAGAACTGAACAAACTCACCACAGAGCGTGCTGGACGAATGGGACAGTCCAGCCTGACATGTCCTTTGGCGCCACAGTACATGCACAGACCCCGGGTCAGCCTCCTCTGTCGCTCGGTGATCGTGAGTCTACCAGATTCGATGATCATGGGTTCTGGTTCTGGAGGGACGGCTGGCTCTGGCGAACGGAGGAGTGCTTGGGATATTGGTGGAGGATCATGCTGGTAGACCCTCAGACGATCGGAACAGCGCAGAGAGTGTTGGATGAACTTCTCCAATCCCATCGTATCGTCGAGGGCGGCCAGCTGTAACCGGAGGCTGGGCTCTAGTCCGAACCGGTAGGTTGTGAGGAGAGATCGCTCATTCCAGCCGCTAGCAGCAGCCAGAGTTCGGAACCTGAGAGCATAATCCTGATTGGACATGGCTCCCTGTTTGAGATGGTATAGCTGTTCTCCAGCTGCTACTTCAGCATCCGCGCGACCAAAAACCTCCTTGAAGTACTTTGTGAATGACTGAATGGAATTTGTTACCGGCCCAGACTGTTGCCAGATGGTTTCAGCCCACCGAAGAGCCGACCCAGAGAGGAGGGAGATGATGAAAGCGATTTTGGACCGATCTGTAGGGTATAACTCGGGTTGCATAGTGAATACCAGAGAACATTGCAGGAGAAATCCATTGCACTCCTCCGCCCCGCCAGAGTAGGGCGCTGGTCGAGCCATGGGACTGGATGAGTGGATGGACGGTGAAGAAGTGCTCGGTGCTGGTGGTGCTTCGGGAAGTGGAGCAGATGGTAGTAGCACTCTCTTCAATGAATCCACCAACTCCTGAAGGGGATCGTGAGTGCTCATGCTGTTGGTAGTTTATGGTCCGGTCTTCTGTTACGGAAGCAGACGGACAAACAAGGGGAGTGAGTATAAACAATGTTTATTCCAACAGTAGAGTATTAATGAATATTGATGGAGCGATGAACGGAGTTTAGTGGAACTGATGATCCTCTTTGTCAGGTGGGATGACAAACACTGAAGGATGACCGAATGCACACACCAGAGGACTTGCGGGGAAGACAGACTGACGAGACACACAACGCTGACAGGACACCGGGAACACTGGACAGACTAGAAGGAAACAGAATAAAGTTAAGTATAATTGCTGAGATCGTAGGGGAGTGAAACCTAGGAAGTGGTTCACTCAGAGTCCGCTTCGTAGGAACGAGACCGGACACTGAGTGAAGTGAGGTGTGTGCTTATATAGTGAATGGGAGTGATTGGGTGCAGCTGTGCGTGGTTAATACTCAGGTGAAGGTGCTCGGTGCGTGATGTTGGTGGAAGAGCCTGGCCAATCCGTGACATTAATATAAATAGATTTAATATTCTTTATTTTATTTTATTTTATTTGAACAAGTGATTAGAATCTGTGACCGCTTCTTCAAACGAAAGGATTTTAAAGACACTGTGTTTGCTTCTATGCATTTTACATATTTTTGTCATTGAATGTATAAAACCAATTTAACACTCCTATCCATGTGATATCCCTTACAAAAATGGGCTTTAGTGATTCTACTGTCCTGCTGAACAAACTAAATTGACCACAGAATAAATAAACTAAGCAAAATCTGACAGGATCACCACAGCACTTTCTGTAGTGTAGTATCACAACAATTTAGAATTATGCATGTGATTTTTCTGTTGTTTTCATGAGGCAATATCAACTCATTACCACAAGAATATTACAAGAATATTGCATACAGTACAACAAAACCCTGTGGTAAAACCTACAAAAATACTGAAATTAATATCACATTAACCTGGAGAATATTACAGTACACAAAGTATTGTTGTAAATATTACAAACATATGAAAGAATAACTATTAATTACTGCAAGAACATTACAGGAATATCACATACAAGAATACACAAAAACAACACAGTACTACACAATTACCACTCCAGTTTTTTGGTTCTTCTGTTATATCATATGGAACAACAACAGTCATGTGATTTTGCTCAACTTAACAAACTGTATTTTAAGACCAAATTTATAACAGTAGAATTGAGGAAATGAAGGGTCTTGCCATAGTAAACTGACCTGAGCTGGTGCTGGGTTCATCACTTTCATCAGGGAACTGTGTTGCCGGCATCAAGTCCTCCTGATCTTCATCATCCTGAAAAGCTTTCTCGGCTTTTCTTTTTCTGCTTCTGCGTCCTAAAGTGGATCAAAATATGGAAGAGTTAATTACAGATGATCACTTATTTTGGTAATCTGCATTCATTCATTACTTCTCGGTATAGGGTGACCCCGATTAGTCGAAGCTTCGCAACTACCAATCTCTCAGTCGAATATTTGCAGAGGTAAATTATGAAACGAGGATCAGGCCATTTTGGCTATATGGGGGTTCCTCAATATCTGATTTCACATCAAACCACTGGTTTTCACCCCTTAAGTTGATATATAGCCTGCTATACCAATTTTTACCAGATTTATGCTTTTTTGAGTGTCAGTTTTGCACTCGATATGTGAATATTTATTTATTTATTTTTTATTATTATCAGACCCCAGCCAATCTCCACTCCCACAAACACCAGCCCTCCCCAACCACAGCCACAAACCATATGACTTGACTATCAGTTGAATACAGATAAGATTTGTAAATTTAGATTTGACTATGTAAATCCTGATTCAGGAACAGAACTACTACTTGGTTATTTTTTATTTATTTTAATTTACTAATTTGGTTTGGTTCTTTGTTAATTGATTAAAACGCTTCACTCTTTACTTTACAATGTGGAATTTTAAGCACCAAAAATTAATATTCTTCACAATTTACTCCCCTTAAAGTGGTTCCAAACCTTTATAAGTATCTTATTTTGTAGTAAACTCAAAAGAAGATATTTTGAAGAAAGCTGAAACCCTCTAACCATTGACTTCCATTGCAGGAAAACAAATACTATGGAATTCAATGAAAACAGGTTTTCAGCTTTCCTCAAAATAGCATCTTTTTAGTCCAGCATTGGCTGCCTCCACATAATCTGGACATGTACAAGTGGTTGGTACAACTTGAGGACATTATAATGTTGGAGTTATCTACAGCGCACGTGAACTTTGTACAAATGAGTACATTTAAGATCTGAACTTCAGCTGCTGACAAAATCTCCTTGCTTATGGCACAAAGAAATTATCAGGATCCAGAATGATTGCCTTGCTTTGTATAATTGATATTTGATACTGTATTCTGTTTTTGTTTTTATGTTAACTTCTATTCATTGGATACTCCAGTTTCAGGAGACCGCAATGTTTCATTATATAGTTTTTTCAGCCTGTATGTTTTGTTAACAATTAATAATAAAAATTAAAAAATCAGCATTTCTGGTTGACAGAAAAAAAGAAAATCATAAAGGCTTGGAACAAGTAAAGCGTGAGTAAATGATGACAGAATTTTCATTCTTGGTGAAGTATATCTCTTTAACCAAGCTGTAGAAAAGTGTGTTCTTGTGTTAGTAAACTGACCTGAGCTGGTGCTGGGTTCATCACTGTCATCAGGGAACTGTGCTGGTTTACGGCGTTTTGCCGGCATCAAGTCCTCCTGATCTTCATCATCCTGAAAAGCTTTCTTGGCTTTTCTTTTTCTGCCTCTGCGTCCTAAAAAAGATCAAAATATGGAAGAGTTAATTACAGATGATCACTTATTTTGGTCATCTGCATTCATTCATTACTTCTCGGTATAGGGTGACCCCGATTAGTCGAAGCTTCGCAACTACCAATCTCTCAGTTGAATATTTGCAGAGGTAAATTATGAAATGAGGATCAGGCCATTTTGGCTATATGGGGGTTCCTCAATGTCTGATTTCACATCAAACCACCGGTTTTCTCCACTAAAGTTGGTATATAGCCTGCTTTAATGTAATTAATGCTGTAACTAAAAATGTGAACTGAAAATAAAAAAGCTTTCAGTAAATATTTTGACATGCGTGAACAAATCCACCCTCCTTGATATTTAAGTATCACTTTCCATGATCTGTGATTGTCAGACAAGCATCTAGGCAGCAGGGATTTATTCTTACACAATATCTGTTATATTATATAATATTTTCAACTATTAAAAATTTTAAGGCACTTTAAAAATGGTAAAAGATTAACCAAAAAAAGAAGCAGGGTCTGCCAATAGTTCATGTCACATCACTCAACAACAACTCCTCACACTTTAAACAGATTTCTTTGTTAACCAATAAGATTCACACAAGACTTTTTCTTTATTTTAGTTGTACAATTTTTCTATTCTCAGTGTTGATATCATCAATGAAAACAGCTGGACACAAGCAGAATCTGACAGGTCTGCTGCACCATGCAACTTGACTAAAAGCATGTGCTCTGAACTGTGGATCGAATGAAGGAATAGCTCAACGCAGTGGTTTATAACATAAATTAATGCTGGTTATTTTTGATTACATTTTAGTCTCCTAATGTTTTGTCTACAATAATGCTTTGCCTATTCTATAGATGAGCAGATCAGAGTGTGTGCATTCATAGTATTCAGTCTCATTATCAGCGCCGACGACCTGTCAGTTTCTGTTTGTGTCAAGCTACGTAAAGACAACAAACAATATCTGCATTTTCACTTTCAGATGAACGATCTCTTTTTTATATATGAAGAGTTCAGATGCAAAAGCCGCTTAACGCCACTTCCTCCAAAAATGAGCTAATGACACTGAACGAATGCTTTAGGCACATAGTACATGTTCAGCAAATAATTGTGCTTCAAATCATCTAAATCCCAGCGTCCGCCCATTCAGAAATAACAGTTTGTTTGCAAAAGCCTCTAAACGCCACTTGCCTTTGACAGAAAAACCCGCTATGTCCCGAGAACCAATCCGAATCTGTGAATCGAATCAAATGTTTTCAATGTAACAGCGCGCTGATACGCCGCCTTTAATGAGCAGACTGTTTTATTTATTTTGATTTTAAAAGATGGAGTTTGATAAACTGCATGAGCCTGTCTGATTGTCAGTGAATGGCAAATGAAAACGTCCCTTTGCCTTAAAACTCTGTGCATTATAAGAAAAAGAAAACACACTTTACAGTCGGAAGTGTAGCATGCATTCATGTCGTTTTTTTTACACAGTGATGCTACTTTATATGAGTCCGATTTACTATACATTAAACGGCAACACCGTTTCAAGAAAGAAGAAGCTAAGATGCCATTCTTTTATCCCACATGGATGCTATAAAGATAAACAAGAGACGGAAAAAAAAGACCAAGACCTTGAGTATGGTGAGAATGAATGAATGACAGCTTCTAAAAGTGTCTGAGAGACATTCCCTTTTTGCCCAGTAGGTCTACCTTGTGTTTTATTTGCTAATGTAAGCTGTTTTTAAAAGATAAATATAATGTATAAAACTATACATCATTTATATTACTTCAATAAATTATATGACTTTTTTATTAATGGACAATGCACAGATATTGATGTTTCACAACGTTTTTATAGTACATTATTTGAATAATAACAAGCTCAGTATACAATGTTTACAATGCTCTACTAACATTAAATCTAAATCCCAAATATCAGAAATGACAACAGAATGTTAAGATGTAATTAATGTCAATTTTAATGTTACTGATTAATGCACTTACTTGACAGATTTCATTAATTCATTTTCCTTATAGTCCCTGATTTATCATGGGTTACCACAGCAGAATGAACCACCACTTATTTGACAGATTTCTGTATTTTTAATTTTAGGTGGTTTGTGTAAAGTGTTTTATGTTTGGTAAATCAATTTCTAATTGCATCTTTAGTGATTTTGCAACTAATTACACTGTCTTGTCCCAATAGGTGGATTTAGAGGATTTTGCGAAAAAAAGAAGTGGATTTAGCTGGTTTTGATGCAAAAAAAATCTACCTTGATAAAAACTTATTTACATTGCTAAGTATTTATGTTTAATCAGATCCTGCCATACAAAGCTTTTTAAGGGTTACATATTAAAGATCGGAAAGCTTGAGATATATAAAAATAAAAGCACCACAATAAAATTAAAACATTACATTTCTTCTCAACCACTTTCCCCAGTATAAAGAAATTGTATAGGATTGCTGTCTCAAGGAAAGTGTCAGTACTTCCGTATCATACAGCTCTTTCACAATATCATGCCATTCACCTACAGATGGAGGATCTTTCCTTTCTTTGTAATGGCCTTTTTACTAGTTGTTAGCGGTGTAATAAGGAGATATGTATCATTTTGGTATTTTTGAAGAATAAATTCCAGGTACATAGTTTTAAAATGACATTCCAGATTCAATCCTATTATTGCTTTTATCTCTATTTTCAAATCTTGCCAATAGGTGTGAATAATATTACAATATCAAAATATGTGAAAATGATCAACCATTACATTTCCACATTTTCTCCAGAATTCAGTTCTTTTGATTACAAATTGGAAAATATTTCATTTTAGGTGTTATCATAAAACTTGAATACATTTTCCAAATAAATCCCCCCACCCTCCTCCCCCATGAATCAGGGTTAATTGTGATCATCTGTGTTTTCCACATAGTTAACCATTCCTCTTTTGTTATAATTACACTGGCTTCCTTTTCCCATTTCTGTTTTATATACATGGCTGAGTGTTTCTTTGTTGATGTCAGACAGGAATCATTTATTGATACTAGTTTCTTAATCACCTGCTTTTTGTAAGTTCCTGCAAATACCCACACTACTGTTGGTTCTATATCTTCTAAATCTTGTGTGCTCTTACTGAAATAGTCTCTGACTTGAAGATTGTTTATCTAAGTTACATGTATTCCAAAGTTTTCAGTTCAGTTTCCAGTTCATTGTCAGCAGTGATGAGAGAGAAATCTCTTTAATGAAAGTGGAGCTGTAGAAAAGTGTGTTCTTGTGTTAGTAAACCAACCTGAGCTGCTGCTTGGTTCATCACTTTCATCAGGGAACTGTGTTGGTTTACGGCATGTTGCCGACATCAAGTCCTCCTGATCTTCATCATCCTGAAAAGCTTTCTTGGCTTTTCTTTTTCTGCCTCTTCTTCCTAAAGTGGATCAAAATATGGAAGAGTTAATTACAGACGATCACTTATTTTGGTAATCTGCATTCATTCATTACTACTCGGTATAGGGTGACCCCGAATAGTCGAAGCTTCGCAACTACCAATCTCTCAGTCGAATATTAGCAGAGGTAAATTATGAAATGAGGATCAGGCCATTTTGGCTATATGGGGGTTCCTCAATGTCTGATTTCACATCGAACCACTGGTTTTCTCCCCTTAAGTTGGTATATAGCCTGTTGTTATATCAACTTTTAGCAGATTTATGCTTTTCCTCCATATGTGATTATTATTATTATCAGACCCCCGCCAATATCCACTCTCACAAACACCAGCCCTCCACAACCCCGGCCACAAACCATATGATTTGACTATCAGTCTAATACAGATAAGATTTGTAAATGTAGATTCAACTATGTAAATCCTGATTCAGGGACACTTCTATTACTTGTAATTTAATTTACTATTGTCATTTGATTTTGTTTCTTGGTTAATTGATTAAAAACACTTCACTCCCAACTTTACAATGTAGAATTTAAGCATAAAACTAAAGGCATAGTTCATCCAAAAAGTTAATTCTACTCACAATTTACTCCTCCTCAAGTGGTTCCAAACCTTTATGAGTTTATTTTTTCTGGTAAACTCAAAAGAAGATATTTTGAAGAAAGCTGAAACCCTCTAACCATTGACTTCCATAGCAGGAAAACAAATATTATGGAATTCAATGACGACAGGTTTCCAGCTTTCTTCAAAATATCATCTTTTCTGGTTGACAAAAAAAAAAGGAAATAAAAAAGGCTTGGAACAAGTAAAGCGTGAGTAAATAATGAGAGAATTTTCATTTTTGGTGAAGTATATCTCTTTAATGAAGCTGTAGAAAAGTGTGTTCTTGTGTTAGTAAACTGACCTGAGCTGGTGCTGGGTTCTTCACTGTCATCAGGGAACTGTGCTGGTTTTCGGCGTTTTGCCGGCATCAAGTCCTCCTGATCATCCTGAAAAGCTTGTTTGACTTTTCTTTTTCTGCCTCCTAAAGTGGATTAGATACAATACATTTTTTTCATAAAATTTTCATAACATCAATAGATTTTATAATCTTTGTTGTAATAATTTTTTCTTTAAAAACAATAAAGTGATTATAATCTGTGACAGAGTTTCTTCAGACAAAAGAATTTTTTAGACACTGTGGCTGTTTCTAGGCATTTTACACATTTGTGTCATTGAACGGTCTCATAATTTAACACTCCTATCCATGTTATATCTCTAACAAAAATGAGCTTTAGTGATCCTACTGTCCTGCTGAACAAACTAAATTTACCACAGAACAAATAAGCTGAGCAAAATCTGACAGAATCACCACAGCACTTTCTGTAGTGTAGTATCACAACAATTTAGAATTATGCATGTGATTTTTCTGTTGTTTTCATGAGGCAATATCAACTCATTACCACAAGAATATTACAAGAAAATTACATACAAAAATACCTTACACAAAAACAACACAGTACTACACAATTACCACTCTATTTTTTTTTGGTTCTTCTGTTTTATCATATGGAATACAACAGGATATTTTTGAGAGAGATGGCTTTAAATTATTATTCATGACACTTTTTCTAAATCTCAATTAGCAACGACAGTCATGTGATATTGCTCAACTTAACAAACTGTATTTTAAGTACAATATTTATCATAGTAGAATTGGAGAAATGAAGGGTCTTGTCATATAAACTGACCTGAGCTGGTGCTGGGTTCATCACTGTCATCAGGGAACTGTGTTGCCGACATCAAGTCCTCCTGATCTTCATCATCCTGAAAAGCTTTCTCTGCTTTTCTTTTTCTGCCTCTTCTTCCTAAAGTGGATCAAAATATGGAAGAGCTAATTACATATGATCACTTATTTTGGTAATCTGCATTCATTCATTACTACTCGGTATAGGGTGACCCCGAATAGTCGAAGCTTCGCAACTACCAATCTCTCAGTCGAATATTTGCAGAGGTAAATTATGAAATGAGAATCAGGCCATTTTGGCTATATGGGGGTTCCTCAATGTCTGATTTCACATCGAACCACTGGTTTTCTCCCCTTAAGTTGGTATATAGCCTGTTGTTAAATCAACTTTTAGCAGATTTATGCTTTTCCTCCATATGTGATTATTATTATTATCAGACCCCCGCCAATATCCACTCTCACAAACACCAGCCCTCCACAACCCCGGCCACAAACCATATGATTTGACTATCAGTCTAATACAGATAAGATTTGTAAATGCAGATTCGACTATGTAAATCCTGATTCAGGGACACTTCTATTACTTGTAATTTAATTTACTATTGTCATTTGATTTTGTTTCTTGGTTAATTCATTAAAACACTTCACTCCCAACTTTACAATGTAGAATTTTAAGCACCATATTAAAGGCATAGTTCATCCAAAAAGTTAATTTTAGTCACAATTTACTCCTCCTCAAGTGGCTTCAAACCTTTATGAGTTTATTTTTTCTGGTAAACTCAAAAGAAGATATTTTGAAAAAAGCTGAAACCCTCTAACCATTGACTTTCATAGCAGGAAAACAAATATTATGGAATTCAATGACGACAGGTTTCCAGCTTTCTTCAAAATATCATCTTTTCTGGTTGACAGAAAAAAAAGAAAATCATAAAGGCTTGGAACAAGTAAAGTGTGAGTAAATAATGAGAGAATTTTCATTTTTGGTGAAGTATATCTCTTTAATGAAGCTGTAGAAAAGTGTGTTCTTGTGTTAGTAAACTGACCTGAGCTGGTGCTGGGTTCATCACTGTCATCAGGGAACTGTGCTGGTTTACGGCGTTTTGCCGGCATCAAGTCCTCCTGATCATCCTGAAAAGTCACCTTGAGTTTTCTTTTTCTGCCTCCTAAAGTGGATTAGATACAATACATTTTTTTCATAAAATTTTCATAACATAAATAGATTTTATAATCTTCGTTGTAATAATTTTTTCTTTAAAAACAATAAACAAGTGATTATAATCTGTGACAGAGTTTCTTCAGACAAAAGAATTTTTTCAGACACTGTGGCTGTTTCTAGGCATTTTACACATTTGTGTCATTGAACAGTCCCATAATTTGACACGTTTCAAAATTTGACTAATTTGACTATCCATGTTATATCTCTAACAAAAATGAGCTTTAGTGATCCTACTGTCCTGCTGAACAAACTAAATTTACCACAGAACAAATAAGCTGAGCAAAATCTGACAGGATCACCACAGCACTTTCTGTAGTGGAGTATCAAAACAGTTTAGAATTATGCAAGTGATTTTTCTGTTGTTTTCATGTGCCAATATCAACTCATTACAACCAAAAATGTTCACAAGCCAATCGTTTGACTTGCAAAACAGAAACGTGTCTTCTGGAAAAGAATGAAATGAGTTTAGTTCTGTTAAATGGTTTATTCTAGTTGTTTGAAACTAAATGAAGAAATAATCAAATGAATTAGATTAGAGCTTGTTGATTCAATGAGATTTAAGCTCTTCATATGAACGACTCTCTTTGGTGAGTTACTGTGTGCCTCCATCACAGTAGGTGGCGATTGGCACTCATAAGCTGATTCGCATACTCACCAATAAAACTGCATAAGAAGTCACTGCACACGCTTAGCTTAACAGACTGAACTTTTGGAATTCTGCTGTTGTGGTGTTCCACGTATATATGGACAACTTATTCTTGGCACAAGTAACTTGGAGACAAAAACAAAAATGCACTTGCAGTTCCTTTTGCGTGTTGTTGACGATTAAATTTTCGCACTGTTCCCTTCAAACAAGCTACTGGGGTATGAACACTGGTGCATGAGCTTGAACAAGACTGATGTAGTGATTGAATGAAGAACATTTGTAGTTGGACAGAAGCTCTCCTAGACAGTGGTTATGGTTCCTTTAAATGGGGTGCGAGAGCAAGAAAGCTCGGCATAATTAGTGAAGATGCAGTGTTTTAAATGGACTGATATTGGAACAGTGTTGTCAACTGACTGTAGCTGTTTCAAATATTTTCTGGGAGTGGAACAATCATTGATGCTCAGTACATCTTTTTATTGTAATTGGTATTTTATTAAATACCATTGTTTTCTTCTGTGTTCCTATTTTACAGCTTTTAAAAAAGTTATTTACAAATGCTCTTGTTATAATTTTATGTTTATTTGTGTTAATGTATAAATGTTACCTTTTTCTCTCACGCCGTTGTTTAACTTAACTACCAAAAAGATACTTTGAGACAATATTGTGAGAATGTGAGGCAATGTAGCTTTATTGGTAATTTGCTGAAATCACAGCGAGCTGGCTGCAAGTTATTTAAAGCATTAATTATTTTGTTACAGCTAAAAAATATAACAAATGTTTGCTTAATATTACAAATGCATGTATATTCTTGTTACTGTTATTATTTACTGTTATTATTGTCAAGCCAATGTTTCACAATTCAAAAGGGTATATAACGGATTGATTTTTAGAAATTCAGACCAAAATGGCAAAAGTCTTATTGTTTAATGTTTATTTATCTGATCGTCAGGCCAAGATTTGTTGGTAAGACAAAATTAAAGTCTTGGTTATCAGATTTCTTAAGATGGTTTTCTCAAGGTTTTCTCGGCTAAATGTTTTACACATTGTTACTTTAATGGAGACCTCAAAGTGAAGAATACAGTTTAAACTTTTTGTTAATGTATAATGAAAAAATCAAAGTGTTAAATTGTTTGCAAGTTTTATGTCCTTTTGGAGATTTCTGAACTTCAGTGCTGCCAACTAAGACAAATCTAATTAAAGCAACACAACAGATTTTAACAACCACACATGAACAAGAACTTGTTGATGTAAAAAGGACGAATCTTCTTGAGTTAAAGTGCTTTACTGATATTGAGTTTATATAAATAAATTTAATCAGATAAACACAACACAAACATTTTAATTCAATTAGCTGCAAAGAAGTTACATAGACCTATTAAAACCATGTTGAATTTACAAGTTTATATTGTGTTCATATAGCACATTCAAAGCAGTTCAAGTTTTATTGATTTGTTTAGATGCACAATGGGTGCTATGATTAAATCATGTTGATTCAACACATAATTTTTTGGAGTGTACCACAAGAATATTACATACAATGCCTTACACAAAAACAACACAGTACTACACAATTACCACTCCAGTTTTTTTGGTTCTTCTGTTTTATCATATGGAATACCACAGGATATTTTTGTGAGAGATGGCTTTAAATTATTATTCATGACACTCTTTCTGAATCACAATTAGCAATGACAGTCATGTGATATTGCTCAACTTAGCAAACTGTATTTTAAGGACCAAATTTATCATAGTAGAATTGGAAAAATTAAGGATCTTGTCATAGTAAACTGACCTGAGCTGGTGCTGGGTTCATCACTGTCATTAGGGGACTGTGCTGGTTTATGGCGCTTTGCCGGCATCAAGTCCTCCTGATCTTTACCATCCTGAAAAGCTTTCTCGGCTCTTCTTTTTCTGCCTCTGCGTCCTAAAGTGGATCAAAATATGGAAGAGTTAATTACATATGATCACTTATTTTGGTAATCTGCATTCATTCATTACTACTCGGTATAGGGTGACCCCGAATAGTCGAAGCTTCGCAACTACCAATCTCTCAGTCGAATATTAGCAGAGGTAAATTATGAAACGAGGATCAAAATGGCTAAATGGGGTTCCTCAATATCTGATTTCACATCGAACCACTGGTTTTCTCCCCTTAAGTTGGTATATAGCCTGTTGTTATATCAACTTTTAGCAGATTTATGCTTTTCCTCCATATGTGATTATTATTATTATCAGACCCCCGCCAATCTCCACTCTCACAAACACCAGCCCTCCACAACCCCGGCCACAAACCATATGATTTGACTATCAGTCTAATACAGATAAGATTTGTAAATGCAGATTCGATTATGTAAATCCTGATTCAGGGACACTTCTATTACTTGTAATTTAATTTACTATTGTCATTTGATTTTGTTTCTTGGTTAATTGATTAAAAACACTTCACTCCCAACTTTACAATGTAGAATTTTAAGCATGAAACTAAAGGCATAGTTCATCCAAAAAGTTAATTTTACTCACAATTTACTCCTCCTCAAGTGGTTCCAAACCTTTATGAGTTTTTCTGGTAAACTCAAAAGAAGATATTTTGAAGAAAGCTGAAACCCTCTAACCATTAACTTCCATAGCAGGAAAACAAATATTATGGAATTCAATGACGACAGGTTTCCAGCTTTCTTCAAAATATCATCTTTTCTGGTCGACAAAAAAAAAGGAAATAAAAAAGGCTTGGAACAAGTAAAGCGTGAGTAAATAATGAGAGGATTTTCATTTTTGGTGAAGTATATCTCTTTAATGAAGCTGTAGAAAAGTGTGTTCTTGTGTTAGTAAACTGACCTGAGCTGGTGCTGGGTTCTTCACTGTCATCAGGGAACTGTGCTGGTTTTCGGCGTTTTGCCGGCATCAAGTCCTCCTGATCATCCTGAAAAGTCACCTTGAGTTTTCTTTTTCTGCCTACTAAAGTGGATTAGATACAATAAGTTTTTTCAAAAAATTTTCATAACATAAATAGATTTTATAATCTTCATTGTATTAAGATGGTCTTTAAAAACAATTAACAAGTGATTAAATTACATACATAAATACCTTACACAAAAACAACACAGTACTACACAATTACCACTCCAGCTTTTCTGGTTCTTCTGTTTTATCACATGGAATACCACAGGATATTTTTGTGAGAGATGGCTTTAAATTATTACCCATGGTGCTCTTTCTGAATCATAATTAGCAACGACTGTCATGTGATATTGCTCAAATTAACAAACTGTATTTTAAGGACCAAATTTACCAAGGTAGAAATAGAGAAATGAAGGGTCTTGTCATAATAAACTGACCTGAGCTGGTGCTGGGTTCATCATTGCCATCAGGGGACTGTGCTGGTTTATGGCGCTTTGCCGGCATCAAGTCCTCCTGATTTTCATCATCCTGGAAAGCTTCCTCGACTTTTCTTTTTCTGTCTCTGCCTCCTAAATGGATTAAATAAAATAAACCTTTTATTCAATTATTGTTTATAACATAAATAGGTTTTATATTCTTTATGGTATTCAAATTTTCCTAGAAGACAATGACAAGTGATTATAATCTGTGACAGTTTCTTCAGACACAGACAAGTTTTTTTAGACACTGTGGTTGTTTCTATGCATTGTACACATTTGTGTCATTGAATGGTCGCAAAAACCCAATTTAACACTCCTATCCATGTGATATCCCTTACTAAAATGGGCTTTAGTGATCCTACTGTCCTGCTGAACAAACTAAATTTACCACAGAACAAATAAACTGAGCAAAATCAACTCATTACCACAAGAATATTACAGGAATATTACATACAATACAAACAAATCCTGTGGTAAATACTACAGAAATGTGAAATAGCACATTTTAACTGGAGAATATTACAGTACACAAAATACTGTGTTAGATATTACATATATATATATATATATATATATATATATATATATATATATATATATATATATATATATATATATATGAAAGTTATACAGTTCATTTCAGGAATATTACATACAACAAAACTGTACAGAACAAAAACAACACAGTAAAACACAATTTCCACTGCAGTTTTTCTGGTTCTTCTGTTTTATCATATGGACTACAGGATCTTTTTTCAAGGGATGACTTTAGTTTATTACCCATGGCACTCTTTCTGAATCACAACCAGCATCTGATACTGCTTAACTTAATAAACTGTATTTTAGGGACCACATTTATTAAATTAGAACAGGAGAAATGAAGAGTCTTGTCATAATAAACTCACCTGAGCTGGTGTTTTCTGCTTCAGGGCGGGAACAATTGCTTGTTTCCCCCTTAAAAAAACCAATCATTGTCCAAATGTACTCCATTTCTGTTTTTGTTACAACAACAAGTAAATATGGAAATTCAAAATAGCAAAGCTGATAAATCTCGATTATTCCCGCACTGAGCTTCTTTCACAAACTCGATTTGACAGCTGTTAAAACTACTTGTGCTTGAACTGACTGGAAGATTACTACTGAAACTGTGCGCCTGAGAACCCCGCGTTCTGTGACGTCATTATTAGAACGCGGGTTCCAACGGTGATCCAAGATGGCGGCGATGTAGGTAATCGCGTTTATTTTTTAGGGTATCAAAGGTGAAGTGTTATCTTAACCTACTGCTTAATACTGGTGATGACATTATACAAATAAGTGTGGACGTTACATAACTCTTTGACATATTTGCAGCATGGGTAAAATGGATACCTGCCACAACTAAATGTGCAGGTCACGGTTAACGTAACGTAAATGTGGCCGCCTATGTCAAGTCTATTTAGCATTTAAATCTTTGTTCTGACTATCCATAAATATATTTAAAGATATTATTAATTATATTTTGACGACTGATAATTATAATTCGACTAGTCAGAAGGACAATTAGAGATTAGAGATATCTGTAAATACATTTTGACTAGTCAAAACTCAATGAAGATATCTCTAATGTTGTAGAAATCTCTAAAAGATGGGTCATATATCCGCAAAGGTAATTAGAGATATCTCTAACACCGTTTTGACAAGTCACAATTATATTTGACAGACGCAACTGAACTTACTCTCAATAACAAAATACAGTAACGCTTATATTTATGAACTTATAATTTTACGGCGTGAAAAACTCCAGTATGTTAAAAGGAAGCTGAATATTTTATGGTACAAAAAGAGCTGTATTATCAATAAATGTATCTCCTTTATCACAATAGTGCTGGAATCCTCTTTGTTCTTACAGTTTTGCTATGTTTGTTTCCATGTACCTTGTGAAGTTTTAGAGTTGCTCCAGATCTCACCTCTTAAAGAGAGAATTGACTGTAAACAATAGCAAACAATAATGTACAGCAGTAGCCCATCTATATATAAAAGTGAATAAAAATGTTAATAAAAAAAAGCAAATGTTCTTCAGTTCTTCTGAATTATCTGATCTCTGCGTGGAGCATCGGCTGCTGTCAAAGAAAAATGACACTGCATTATTACAATTAATAGCATAAAATATAAAATAGATATTAAAATAGATATACTATATAAAAGTGAATAAAAACGTTAATAAAAAAGCAATGAATCACACATTATTATACAAATTCTATACAATAGAATAGAATAAAATAATACATTATATTTTAAAAGATTAATAATAGCAATACAATATGAAATAGTATGTACACACCTATACATAAGACTATAATTATAGTATATTAGTATTCATACTATAATTATAGTCTTTACTACTATAATATTATAATAGTAGTGGAATTACAACAAATTAAATTGATATAGGCAGATTCTTATTATAGCAGAACAAAATACAGTGTGTAGCAGGTAAAATATAGTGTGTAGCAGGATTGCATAAAACTTAAAACCTCAGTTATTCAAACACATGTGACATGTTTCTAAACCAATGTTCAACATTTAAAGGAGTCCTTCAAGTTCTGTCACTGTACCACCAGATGGCAGCAAAATACCACTTATTACCGACTGTGGGTAAAACACTGTTATTGCATTAAAAATCAAACTTAGTCTAATCTTACCATTCAAGTTATTTTTTTTCACTTATGAAATTACAATAATTACACTGAAAGCTGATTATTCTGTATATAAATTTCAACAAAAGGTGTTGTTAACATTTTGTTACATTATTTGGTTCAAATATTTACATGTGACACAAAATGTGTATAAGCATGATTAATGACTATTAAAATAATAGATTTCAGTTTATTTTTTCTCTATAACATTATGTTAATAGTGGATGTGTTTTTGTGTCAGCCATGATTATCATAAATGTACATAGAGTGAAAAACACTGTATCTAAGCTACCGTTTGTCCAATCAACTTGAAATTTGCCATCCAGTTTCTCGCTCTAAAGTGGCATGACATGCAAAATACATAGCCAACAGCCCATTAACACTGAGCAATCTTTCATTCATCTTTGTGTGTGTGTATTATGTATTGTAGATGTATTTTATTTATTGATTTAGATTAGGCCATAAATTTAAGGTCGTCTTAGAACTCCATATTTTTTAACCTGAATCCTGCCAATCAAAACTTGCGGCTATATTAATAATGAGAATGGGTATATAATATGTTAAACATAATGAAATGGTAATATAATGCATCAATAAATGTATCGGGTATTCAATCTTAATCCTTTTAACCAGAACATTGTTGTGGAAGGTGTTTGGCGGTGTTGTACATCCTTATTTTGTGGAAGACAGACACAACTAATAATAAGACTGAAAAAAGATCATTAAAAATGCCAACCAAATGTTGATTTAATTTAGTTCATACGAGTTCACTGGTGAAATCTTTTTGAAAGCAACCTCAGTGTTACAGCACATGAATCTATAACTTTCCCCTTTCCAGTACTAAAGCTTTGCAGACAGGTTCCTTGAAATGTCTTGGAGATGTTCTTCAGTTCTTCTGAATTATCTGATCTCTGCGTGGAGCATCGGCTGCTGTCAAAGAAAAATGACACTGCATTATTACAATTAATAGCAGAAATGTAATTTGATCTTTTCTAATGACACACTACACCTAAATATGACTTAATAACTGACTTAAAATAATTTTAGCTGGTGAAAATAGTGTTCTAATATTTTGTCCTTAAATGAAACAATACTATAATCATTTACAGCAAATCCTGTAGTCCAAAGACATGCGGAACAGGTGAATTGGGTACGCTAAAATTGTCCGTAGTGTGAATGTGTGTGTATATGTGTTTCCCAGAGTTGGGTTGCGGCTGTAAGGGCATCTGCTGCGTAAAACATGCTGGATAAGTTGAAGGAGATTTAATAAAAACGTCAATTTCATATAAGAAATATGAAAAAGAAGGCTGCGAACTGGAAAATTTTTGTTTGTAAATAAAATATTTTCCATACGAAATAAAAAAGTTAATTGTCACGATCACCAGCGATCATACTCCCAAGATTGCTGGATCTCACATACAAATACATATGGACTACAATTCCGCCATTTCTGGACTACATGTTCATACATGCACTCCGTTCACACACATGCTTCCTCATTTTGACTGATTAAACTTGCTCCACCTGAGGAGTGTCAAAGACTGATTACACACACTATTTAAACTGTACACTCACTCACTTCCTTGGCTGAGTCTTGTTATCTGTATAGTGACATTTCAACGCGGTCTCCTAGTCTTGTTTTTCTGTGTTTTAACCCTAGTCTCGTTTATACTTTTGTCCGTTTGCCGCCTGCCTGCCGACCTCTCGCCTGTGTTTATACTATTATTCTGGACTGCCTTTATACATCTGTTTGCACCCGTGTTGACTATTGCTTGCCTGACTTTGAATAAACCTGCAAGTGGATCCAAACCTCAGTTGTCTCTGTCACTCCCTGTGTTACAGAAATAATGTAGTTCTCTGATAGATCAGTTTTTCTTAACCTCTCATCACATCAGAAATGGAAGCGTCACATCACATCAGCTGTGCTCAATGCAGTGAACGTAAAGTATTTTGGGCTAATAAGACAGCATTCGCTGCGTTTGTTTGGATTTTAGATTCGCAATTGACATTTTTATCATAAAATACCTCCTCATTCACTAAATATTTATCTCTCCTACTTGGGGTGAACAATCCCTTAACACACTCATTCAAACAAATCTACTTTTAAACGTTCTGTCTCTCGAGTATCCGCCTGGTGTTTGTAGCTTTAGCCTGCTAGCACCGCTGGTCAGCTAAAGCTACCGACCTCTTTCATTCACTTATTTTCTCACTTACTGGCTTTGCTCTTCACCTTGTACAATGTCGCTTGCGTGTCTGTCCTTGAGTGCAGGAGAAGCATCAATGGAGGAGCTGGAAGCAGTGGAGTCCCAGATTCGCTCGCTTGAGACGAAGCGAGCAGGGCTCAGGGCAAAGCTCTTAACTCGTACTCGCTCGTCTGAGGTAAGTGTTCAAAACAATAACATTTTTCCTTCTTCCTCAACCCCGCGTGTTTCTCTGTCCAGGCCCAGCGCACCGAGGGCGCGGCTCTCCCAGGCGTCGTTCACGCTGACACCCGGCTACCACGGCCCCTGGGTGCAGCCGCGTAAGGACTTCAGGAGCCTGATCGAGACGGTTCGACGCACCTCGCCCGCCACGCAGATCATCGTTTCTGGACCGCTTCCTACCTACCGCCGAGGAAATGAAAGGTTCAGTAGACTTTTTGCTCTGAATGAATGGCTATTAACATGGTGTAAAGAACAGAAATTGCTCCTTGCCAATAACTGGAATCTTTTCTGGGAGCGTCCTAAGCTTTTCCGCGCTGACAAGCTGCACCCCAGTCGAGCTGGAGCTGAACTCCTGTCGGACAACATCTCCAGAATACTTCGCTCTATCTGACTAGTAAGTAAAAATTCACAATTTAGCCATACAGACTCCTATTCGTCCCACATAAATAACAGTAATGCATACCTAGCTAACCCCATAGAGACTTTGTCTGTTCCTCGCATTATTAGATCAAGAAACAAACGTACTGTGTGCTCCAGAAATAATCTATTAAGAATTAAACCAGAAAAATCACTAAAAAGTGAAAATACAAATTTCATGAAGCTTGGTCTCCTAAACATCAGGTCACTAGCACCTAAAGCACTTATCATAAATGAAATAATAACAGATAACAATCTTAATGCACTCTGTCTCACTGAAACCTGGCTGAAACAAAATGACTATATTAGTTTAAATGAAGCAACTCCTCCAGGATTCCTATATAAACATGAGGCTCGTCAAACTGGTGGTGGTGGTGGAGTTGCGTCAATCTTTAGTGATATTCTTAATGTTAATCAGAGAAACGGACTTATGTTTAGCTCCTTTGAAGTATTTGCGCTTAATGTTGTCTTTCCAAACACTATGCAAAAACCTATGTTATCTCTCGCTCTAAATCACCATATATAGACCCCCAGGACCCTATGTCAATTTTCTAAAAGAGTTTTCTGATTTTATCTTACTAGTTAAAACTGATAAAATACTAATTGTAGGAGACTTTAACATCCACATAGATGACGCTAACGACACATTAGGGCTCGCGTTTATGGACTTACTACTTTCACTAGGGATAAAGCAAAATGTTATTGGTCCAACCCATCGCTTAAAGCATACACTAGATCTAATTCTGTCTTATGGAATTGAGGTCATTGATGTAGACATTATACCACAAAGTGATGATATTACAGACCACTACCTCTTACTATATAAGCTGTGTTTACCTGAAATTAGCAGATCCGCTCCGATATATCGCCCTAGTAGAACTATTGTTCCATCCACCAAAGATGAATTTATAAATACCTTACCTGATCTTTCTCTATATCGAAATGCACCCGCAAACGCAAATGACCTTGATGTAGTAACCAGCAGTATGGATGCCATCTTTACTAGCACTCTAAATACTGTGGCACCCATCAAACTAAAAAAGGCTAGAGAGAATAAAACTACACCATGGTATAATAGTCATACCCACGCTCTCAAAACAGCAACCCGTGCCCTGGAACGTAAATGGAAAAAAACTAATTTAGAAGTTTTTAGAATTGCGTACAAAGACAGTATGTCCAGATATAGGAGAGCTCTAAAATCTGCCAGGGCTGAGCACCTCCGCAAACTGATAGAAAATAATCATAACAATCCTAGATTCTTATTTAACACCATCGCTAAATTAACAAATAATCGGTCATCCCTGGAACAAAATGTTCCACCGCAAATTAGTAGTGATGACTTCATGAATTTTTTCAGTGATAAAATAGAAGGCTTTAGGCAGAAAATAGGAGATATTAAACTTTCTGCTCTGCCTTATACTTCAGATCCAGTAAACACTCCACTGAATCTAAATAACCTACAGTGCTTTAAAATCATAGAACAGGAAGAGCTAGACAAAATTATAAATAGCTCTAAACCAGCTACGTGTATATTGGACCCAATTCCAACAAAGTTACTGAAAGAATTGTTACCTGTTATAGGAGAACCTCTTCTTAACGTTATCAACTCTTCTTTATCTTTAGGCCATGTTTCAAATCCTTACAAGTTAGCTGTTATTAAACCTATTATTAAGAAACCACAACTGGACCCCAGCAACTTAGCTAATTATAGGCCTATTTCAAATCTTCCATTTATATCTAAAATACTAGTAAAAGTTGTTTCTGCTCAATTATGCTCCTTTCTGCAGGTGAATAATGTTTTTGAAGTGTTTCAGTCAGGTTTCAGAGCTCATCACAGTACAGAAACTGCATTAGTGAAAATAACCAACGATTTACTCTTAGCTGCTGACCAAGGGTGCATCTCGCTATTAGTTCTACTCTTAGTGCGGCATTTGACACCATTGACCACGGTATCCTCATTAATCGCTTAAAGTCTACAGGTGTCCAGGGACAAGCCCTGCAATGGTTTATGTCATACTTAGCTGACCGTTACCAGTTTGTGAATATTAATGGACAGCCTTCACAAGTCAGCCCAGTAAAATATGGGGTGCCTCAAGGATCAGTTTTAGGCCCTTTGCTGTTTACAATATACATGCTACCCCTGGGAGACATTATTAGAAGACATGGGATCAGCTTTCACTGCTATGCAGATGATACTCAATTATATATTTCAACTAAACCTGACGAGACGTCTAAACTGTCCAAGCTAACTGAGTGTATTAAAGATGTTAAAGACTGGATGACCAACAATTATCTTCTCTTAAACTCAAACAAAACAGAATTATTACTTATTGGGCCTAAATCCTGTACAAAGCAGATCTCACAACTCGACCTACAACTTAGAGGGATACAAAGTTAGCGTTAGCTCTACTATAAAAGATCTGGGTGTCATATTAGACAGCAATTTAACTTTTAAAAATCATATATCCCATGTCACAAAAACTGCTTTCTTTCATCTGAGAAATATCGCTAAGTTACGAAGTATGCTATCCATCTCAGATGCAGAAAAGCTAGTCCATGCTTTTATGACTTCTAGGCTGGACTACTGTAATGCACTGTAATGCAATTTGCTGGCTGCCCAGCATCCTCTATTAACAAAGTTCAATTAGTACAAAATGCAGCTGCCAGAGTTTTTACCAGGTCTAGAAAATTTGATCACATCACCCAAATTTTATCCTCTTTACACTGGCTGCCTGTTAAGTTTCGTATTGAATTTAAAATATTGCTTCTTACAAATAAAGCTTTAAATAATCTAGCTCCTGTTTATCTAACCAATCTTCTGTCTCGCTACAATCCAACTCGCTCTTTAAGGTCTCAAAACTCAGGGCTTCTGGTAGTACCTAGAATAGCAAAGTCGAGTAAAGGAGGTCGAGCCTTCTCATTTATAGCTCCTAAACTCTGGAATAGCCTTCTTGATAACGTCCGAGGCTCAGACACACTCTCCAAATTCAAAACTAGATTAAAGACCTATCTGTTTAGTAAAGCATGCACTTAGTGCACCACTTAGGGGGCTTCCACACAGGTTCTGCATCTTGTTTATATACACTATAAACAGCAGCTACGCTAATTATTTTCTTTATTCTCCATTTCCATCTGGGAATACTCTTCCCGAGGCCCTCAGACTATGCAGAGTCACTGATTCGATCCAAGACCAATGACGAGATGATCCCAAGGTTTCCATATCCTGGACCAGGCTGTATCCTGAGCAGCTACTGTGGTGGTCATGGAGGAGTGGAGAACATGAGACTGATTCCTGTGACTTCGCTGAGGCCAGCTTCCAGCCTCCGCCACTGAGACTGCAGCTCTGCACAAGACGTTTGGCCAGCGAAGAAATTAAAATGATCGTGCCCAACTGAGCCTGGTTTCTCTCAAGGTTTTTTTCTTCACTTCCGCCATTTAGTGAAGTTTTTTTTCCCTCTCCGCTGTCGCCACTGGCTTGTTCGGGATCTATAGAGCTGCGCATCGTTGGATTTGCTCTTCAGTGTTTGGACTCTCAGTAGTGATTTTTAAACCACACTGAACTGAGCTAAACTGAACTGAACTTAAACACTACAAACTGAACTACACTGTTCCAATTTACTATGACCTTTTATGTGAAGCTGCTTTGACACAATCTACATTGTATAAGCGCTATACAAATAAAGGTGAATTGAATTGAATTGAATTGAATATTAGTCAGCTTAATTCTAGATACGGTCCTCAAATAGCCAAGATTACCACTGGCTGGTCACCTCTCCCCCAGCTTCACCAGCGCATTCGCGCTCTGAGATTGACGCTTCTCTTTGCACTCTCGATAAAAGCAATCAAAATTGTTTAATATTTTTTATTCCTTACAGTCTATTGCATTACATCAGTGATAATTCCAGTAAATTTATCCCAAATACGGTCTTCAAACGACCCTTGAACAGACTGGTGGGTTATCGACGCTAATCATGCAGTCAGCAGACAGGGACCTCTGCGTTCACTTTAACTTTCTATTAGTTTAATTCCAGATACGATCCTGAAATAGCAGAGATTACAACTGGCTGGTCCCGCCTCCCTCAGTAAGCGTGATCAAATTCTGCATCTGGCACGTCTCCTCACGCTCTCATTCAGAGGAATTACATTTTTAATTCATGAAATGTGTATTCTTTAGGGTCTATATGTTTCCGTCACTGACATTTGCAGCAATGTTTCCTCAAAGAAGGTCTTTAAATATGGACAGGTGGGTTTGTAACACTCTCGCTGCATCAGCACGCAGGGAGTTCCGAGTTTACTGCATTCGCTTTCACTCTCTCAGACTGGTGGGTTAGTCAGCAGACAGCGAGCTCCGAGTTTACCATGTTCGCTTTAACTTTCTCTGCAGCTTTAAACATAGATTTAACATCATGAATATAATCTTCTGAACCTTTTCTATTACAAATTGTGTATATTAGTCAGTTTAATTCCAGATACGGCCCTCAAATAGCCGAGATTACAACTGGCTGCACAAGAGAACATAGCACAACATTCAGAAAACAAAAGACAAGCATGGTTTGTGAACAAAGGAAATCAGGAACAGAACTAATCAAAAGACAAAGAACTAACCTGACTAGCAACAGATCGAGTGGGCAGCTTTCAAAATGTCAGTTTTCCCCATTCAATGTTGTGGAGCGTCTCTAGTGAGGAGTACATCATGTGAAAAAAAACAGAAAACCAAAACAGTGAAGTGATAGCGACTCACTTCATTAGCATTATAAAACGAATGTTAAACCATAACGTCATGTGTTAAAAATATCTCGTTTAATGTTAGAGGGATAATAACATTACATCATGCTACTTGCGAACCGTTTCACATAACGCTAACCCTAACCTATAACAAGATATGCTTTTTTGCTCCTTCCAAGTCGATTTGACAGATGACCTTATTTTTACACAGCATTGAAGTCATAAAGCAAAGTCAATCGTGTTAAATTCGCCAATTAAATAACCAAAACAGCTTTTCATTTAACTTACCTTCAAATTTTAACTGCTGTCACTGGCTTGGGCATTTACAGGACGACATATTAGGCTAAAAACACATACGAAGTGGTAAAGTGTGAATTTAGAGAAACTAATGTAAAACATTGCACATCTAAAGTTACTTTTAACATAAATCCTGGTGAAAACGACAAATAAAACACATGAAACGTCGAATATAAGGTACGACCCGTGTCCGTTGCCTTGTGTCTTTTATTTGATTCAAATGATGAGCACCAGTGTTGCTAGATGTTGCTGACTGTTTCCAGCCCAAAAGGCTGTCGAAAAACCGCCGAAAACCAAAAAAACGCTGCCCAACAATCAAAAGATCATGAGGACAGGGGGAGGGGTGGGTGGGGGGTGATGTCGTGTCGGGGAGGGAGATCACAAGCGTTTATACACTGTTCCAAGCCTATGTATGCGAACAACGGGGGCTATGGCATCTCTTTGGGAGATCAAAACAGGTTTATGAGGGCAGACCAGGGCTGGCGGGCACGCCGTTGCGGAAAAACCGGCCAATCTGGCAACACTGATAAGCATGCGCACATCACGCTGACTCGCGCGAGATCCAGCTGCAGAACCACACACGTTTCAGGCACACACAATCTAGCACACATGATTTAGGCAAACCATATATGGTAACTAACTCCTTAGAAGCATTATCGCCACCTATTGAATTTCACAAATATGGTTTACCATTTCAGTCATTATTACTATATCATAACGATCATTTTAACATCTCTGCAGTTTCTGAACTCAAATTATGTTAATAAAAATAATTGGTTAAAGACACTTATGACTTTATTCATGTGTCCACATACACAAAGAAAACATAATAGACTGCCTAATTGTAGGATTAAGTGTAATAAACAAATTTTAGGATCTTAACATTATCATACTTACAAGTATGATATTGTAAAATATAAAAAGCAAACAATAACGTGTCACATTAAAATGAAATACTATAGTTAATCATAAACAATATATAATATAGTTATAAACTGATTATCTTAACTGATTATCTGATTATAAACTACTATTTACTAAACTGTCACAGCTGTTGTATATATATATATATATATATATATATATATATATATATATATATATATATATATATATATATATATATAGACATACTTATTATTATTTTTAATTAATTATTAATAGTTAATTTGTTTCAATTAAAAATTTTTGGTTTAAAAACAATATATTGCTTACTATAACTTACTACAGTATTTTATGTAGGAAATCATTAATTCAAAAGTTATTAGAAAAATTGAGCAAATACACACTATTAAATCGCTTAAGTAGAATATTAATATAGTGTTATACATTTATTACATGTAAAAGATTTTTATTACATGTAAAATGTATTATTGCCTATATTAACTTGCTATTATTTCCTTCATTATAAATGAATCCATTATATAAATTAAACCTGTCCAATTTAGATCTTTCAGCAAGGCCAGCAAACGAGTATCTGCGATATTTACTCTGTCAGATAATAACGACTGATCATCTATGATGCCTGACAGAAAACTGTTCAGTTTATTATATTGAATGGCGATCGGAAACAACGCTTCCCATTCGCCAGTCTCGATCGCAATATTTGTGAAATAAAGTAAAGTAAACACTATTGTTTATTGTGTACAATATTTAATAACCATATATATCAAAATATATCGATGACGACATCTAAGACGTTAATACCATTAACATCCGTCGTAATCATATATGGTTTGCCTAGACTGTGTGTGCCTAAAACGTGTGTGGTTCTGCGGGCCTGCAGCTGGATATTATTGATTCGCGCAGAAGAACCGACTACGAGTCGGTAAAGTCTAGATTGGATACGCGGCCGGCCGGAAGTGCGATAGGCACATTAATGTAGCAGCATTTTTTAATGACACTGTATAACAATAATTAACACTTTTACAGTACTGTGACGGTTGGGTTTAGGGTTGGGGTAGGCTTTAAAACATACAATTTATTGGGTAATTTAATAGACAGCATAAATTTAGCAGTCGCTATATTGACATTTTAGCCTCTGTCTATTCCGTCTCCTAGGATGATTTATCAGAGCTGCTAAGTACCCCATGTACTCTTGTAGTAGGTAAGGGTATGCATGTGTTGCATATTTGTTTCATTGCTTTTACACACACACACACACACACACACACACACACACACACACGCACGCACACACCGCAGCATCTCTAACACACACACACACACACACAACAGACACACTGTGACACATGCTCACACAAACACACACTTTTTGCATCTCTAAGACAGACACACTCTTATGCATACGCACACACAACCGCAAACACACACATGCATTCTGCATCAGGAAGGTTTTTAAATTTTAAAGTTTATTTTATTTTTACAAGCCAAGTAAGGTGAAACATGTTTGTTGTGTTTACAACAGGAGCATTCTGGGTAATTATTCAGAACATGGGTCCAAAGCAGAAAAAAAGTGCACCAAGCAGTAAGATACAGTACCATCTGTCAGACCTGAATGACTTTCAGAATCCCTGGAAGATTTCAAGGTATTTAAGCACACTGCTAACACTTTATAATAACTACTCATTCTGAATGATCTTCAAAAACCATCAACTATTCTCAAATAACTGGTTTGTAAATAAAGCAATATTTAATTTAGTAATGAAACAATAAATCATTAACAAAGTATGAAAACAATCATTCAGCACTTTATACATGTGCTCAGAAGTCAAGATCACAGCATTATGTAGCTGTATTTATAAACGTCTTACTAACATCTGTTAATGTAGAGTTAAAGGTGCAGTAGGTGATTGTTTTCAGAAACATTTTTTGTTCTGCTGGTTAAAAGTCTCTTCACATTCCAATAGTACTGATTAAAGTAAATGATCTAAATGTATTTATATGTATTTTCATATTCTGGGTAAGGCATAAGACTAAAAAAGTTCATCCAATTAAAATAATGTCGGGCCGTCATCTCTCATAATTCTGATACGTAGCTCAAACTGTCTGTCAGCAAATGCAGATTTGAGCTACTGCGCACCTGTTTGTACGCAGCTCTGGCGTTTGTGCGTACACGTGCTGCGCATTCACAAGAGAGAGAGAGAGAGAGAGAGAGAGAGAGAGAGAGAGAGAGAGAGCAAGCGCGAGAGTGAGCGGTAAAAACATGCTGAATCTAAACTTTTTTAAAATCCTGAATCAATATTGGACTTACTTTTGCACACTGGAGGAAGGATGACACCATGGCTGAAGTATTTCTCTTAGACAGGTAATGCTATGTTTTAAAACTATTTTTGTCACGCACAGCTGATGTAGATTGGGTTGTTATGAATGGGTTATATGCACAGAAGTGTTGTTTAGCCACTGAAATCTTCCGGTGAAAGTTTGATGTGACTATTTTCAGTTTCATAAGGTCCTTTTACAGCATCAATAATGTAGATTTTTATTTAGTTTAACAACAAAACATCAGTAAATATCACTATTCCGCCTAGCCTGCTTTACTGAGCTGGAGATGGTTTTATATTCACATTGGTTGATTTTTGAACAAGACAACCTGTGTCACATCAACCTGTGAATATTCGGTCAGAAATAGCATGCAAGTATGGCTTAGAAACGAGTGTAATAATGAGTGTAATTCCTTCATTCCTAGACAACCCAGTGAGTCAAACTAGATCTTCTTTAAAATACTTGTTAAAGTTTATTATTAAGCCACCTGGAGTCGTTTTTAGTCACAAATGTTCAAATGCCAGACCGGAAGTGACGTCAGACTAGGGAGATTCATATAAACAGTATGAAGACAACTGATCGCGGTGTGCGTTTACTCGCGGTCTGAGGTTACTCTGCGAGCAAAAAGTGAAGCACAGATGAGCGAGAGGCCCGTGGAGAGAAAGCTTTCTGCTCTGGGTCAGCATTACTGCTGAAGTAAAGGAAGTTCCTGGTAAACTAAAATGGTCCTTAATGTCTTGAAATGACTTTAGGCCTTTATCATCATAAATATCGCCCAATGATTTAACATTGCATTCCTCCCAGTGTGGACAGTGAAAAGGAATTTTTCCTGATAAAAAATTATAATTATGGAACAAGGGTGAGTGTCTGTGCCATTCCACATTTGGTTACATTTTTTTAGTTATTGACCTCCAGGTAGAAATGAAATGTGTGATGATAGGGCCAAGTTAGAGAGAGACCGGAAAAAAACAAATATTCCAAGTCATGTAGGAAAACAATAGTTTTTTCAATTTCCTGCCATGACGTAGATACATTAGGATTAAACCAAGATGATAATGCATCATAATGAGGTGAAATGTGTCTGCATACAATTTAAAATTTGAGAACGACCGGCCTCCATCTGTTTTGCTACACTGTAGAGTAGACAGCTTAATTTAAAGCTGTTTGCCATTCCAAAAATATTTAGAGATTACAGAATTGAATTTTTTCCAGTAACCAATTGGTGGAGATAAAGGAATCATAAAAGAATAAAAATTAATGCGAGGAAGGATATTCATTTTTATAACAGATATTCTAGCATGGAGAGAGGTAGGGAGGTGTGTCCAGTTTGCCAGATCTGAGGTGACCTTGGTTAAGTTGTTGTTATAATTTTTTAAAAACAATATCCTGTAGAGATGAATAAAAATCTACACCAAGATATTTGAAGGAGTGTACCACAGGAATATACCCAAAGTATGTTGTAGACCCCACATTAAAGTTAAGAGGAGGCAGAGATGACTTCGACCAATTAAATTCATGCCCAGATAGAGTGCTACATTTACTGAATAATGTTCAAACGTGGGGGACTGTTTGAGCTGGTTTATCTATAAAAAAGTAAAACTTCATCAGCAAATAATGATATGTGATGTGAGGTGTTCCTAATTGAAATGGGAAGTATTAATTCTGATTGACGTACAGCTTGAGCTAGTGGTTCTAAAGATAGAGCAAATAATAGTGGAGAGAGAGAACACCCTTGACGTGTGCCTCTTCCAATAGAAAAAGATTGTGAAGATATATGACCTGTGAGTATTGTGGCTGTGGGATTAGCATACAGTATTTTAATCATTTAAAAAAATTAGAATTAAAGCCTAAATGACTAAGTACTGCCCACAAATAATCCCGCTTTAAATAGTCGAAGGCTTTCATTGCATCGAGCTATAGTCCAGCGGAAGGAGAATTCCTTTGCTCAGATGTAGAGATTATGTGAAGAAGTCTTCATAGATTGTCTGAAGCAGAGCGGGATTTGATAAACCTTGTTTGGTTGTGATGTACGAGTTTGGTCATATGGCCTTCTAGACGGCTGGCAAGGAGTTTTGCATCAATTTTAAGGTCTGTGCCGATTAACGAAAGTGGGCGGTAATTAGAACATAATAAGGGGTCTTCATCTTTTTTTAATAACAAGGATATAATAGCCACATTCATGTTTTGAGGAAAAGATCCATGATCAACTGAATATTGCAACATGTCTAACAAATAAGGACCCAGATCAGACCCAAAATACAAATATAATTCCACTGATATGCCATCTAGGCCTGGGGATTTCCCTTTGCTCATGCGTTTGATAGAAGCGTCTAACTCAGTAAGTGATATAGGTTTATCTAGCAGCTCAGAATCTTTTTCTGACAGATGCGGAAGATCAAGAGTAGTTAAGAAGGAAGAGTCGGACGTGGGTTCGCAACTAGAATTAGAAGTATATAGGTCACAGTAAAACGAGCGAAACGTATCATTTATGCTTTTTTGATCGGTCAAAATATCTCCATTTAAGATTTCACTGCAGTAATGTTAGCAAATTTTTACTGTTACATAATGTTAATGCCAATAAATGACTAGGTCTGCTGCCTTGGAAATAGTAGTTTTGTCAGGACCTTTGAATCAGAAATTCAGCTCTGTGTCTATATAATAAATTTAATTCCTTTTTAATTATTTCAATTGAAGCTGCTGTACTATCAGAAAAAAGATTGCTGGTTGATCTGCTCTAGTGTTTGCAGATTAGATTCTAAATCAGACATTTTTTTACGATTGCTTTTTTGACGAAAAGATGCAAATGAAATTGAAAAATGTCTTACAAAACCCTTAATCGCTTGCCATAATGGCCGAGGATCCTCTACTGAGCCTTTATTTATATCGATAAATTCACGTAGTTTCAATCTAAATTGCTCACAAAATTTTCATCCTTTAATAAATTTGTATTGAAGCGCCATCTTGAGGCTCGTGGGGGATGTTGAATAAACGAGAGCTTCACAAAATTACTACAGTGATCAGACAAAGAAACGGGAGAGATATCAACATGATGTATCATTGTAGTCATGGAAGATGAAATAAAAATGTAGTCAATATGTGAATATGATTTGTGTCGAGCAGAAAAAAATGTATATGATTTTTGAGAAAGATTAAATAATCGCCACATATCCACTAACGAAAATGAGCTTATACACTGTTTAAAATGTAGAGAAGAAGAAAAAAGGTTTTATTAACTCACCTATCAAGGTCGGTGGACATTACAGTATTCATATCTGCTCCCATTATTAACTCACAATCAGATAAATCTGTAAGATACCTGAATAATTTTGCAAAAAAAACTTAGGTCTGGGCTACATGGGGCATAAACTGAAATAAAAGCTATCTTCCTATTATCAATCACAGTCTTTATGTAAACTATTCTACCCCCATTATCACCTTGTCTGTCTAATATAGATAAATTAATTTTCCTTCAAACCATGATTAACAACTCCTTTAGTTTTATTATCAGATGCAGCAAATGAGACCACCTCTTAATATTTATTGTTTCACCTATGAATATCCTCCTCATGTAGATGTGAATCCTGAACTAAGCAACGTCAACTTTTCTTTGCTGTAATCAATCCAAAAAACTTACACGCTTATGTGAGTCATTAATGCCATTAATATTACAGCTAAGTATGTTCAACTCAGTCATGACTATCAAACAACAAAGTAAATCGGATAGATAAGATGTAATAGAAACACAGCACTTGCATTATCTGAAGTCTACCTTTAACTCGTTTAACGCACCTCCAAAAAAACAGTAAAATAAATAAAACCTGCCCCACAGAACTGTTACAGCCCAGGGTAAAAACTAACCCTGGACTGTCGCCCACCCCGCTTTTAGTCTGTGACATTCTCATGACGACCTGAACAATATTAACGTTAGTCACCGCCATGAGCCCTATTGTAACAACAAAACAACTGGATTTAAACATACAGAGAGAATTTTGGTGGTTAAATAATATATATATAAAAAAAAATTATTTATCAGGAAAATTAAGTGAAATGTTCCTTGAAGAACACCTATGGTGAAAAATCTACTTTTCAAGCTGTTTGGACAGACATATGTGCATGTATGGTGTATAGACCGTCATATTGGGGTGATATAAACACACCCAGTCCTTTTTTTTTTCAATTTAACAACATAAAAACAGTGGACCAATTTGAGCAGTTTTCAGACCAACCGCAACTTGACGTAGGAGAGCGGTCCCCCGCCCACTGAATTGATTGACAGCTGCGCGTATTGACATGTCCCAATAGTCACGTGTATAATCATATCAACAAGACAGGACGAGCGCAAAGCAGCCAGGAATAAAAGGTTTGTTCAGTTTGCTAGGATCGTCAATCATCATCACACGTGATCAAGAGTGAGTTTCACATGTTCAAAATGTTTTAAAACAGAGCATGTGTGAAATGAATTACAGCGATTTACTTCAGCTTTACTTCATCAGCACATCCGCGTGTCAGAACAATTATAAAGGAAGACACTTCAATCCCGGTTTGTGGACGTTAAATCAGGTTTATTTTGTACATTAACATAACAGATATCCGTACAGCAGTGGAGATTAACCTGTATCCTGACACATATGCGTGCAAAAAGAGTGCAAAGCTAAAGCTAAATGCGCGCGCTTTGTCTCTGCGCGTCGTGTCCGCTCTGTGTGTGTGTGTGTGTGTGTGTGTGTGTGTGTGTGTGTCTGTGTCTGTGTATCTGTGTGTGTGTGTACGCGCACGTGTCGTGTCCGCGTTGTGTCTGTGTGTGCGTGTTGAGTCCACGCTGTGTCTGTATCTGTGTGTGTGCGTGAACTTTGTAATGACATTGTGTGTGACTTATCGTAGCAACTCTACAACAAATACTGATTGGAAAAGTTCTTACTGTAGTATTTCTCACAAACGCTACGTGAGATCTTCTCCCTCTAAGTCTGTCTGTTGTCTGACGCAGCCGAGGGAGGAGATTAAGGCTCGCAGAAAGGCACGTAGCAACGGACTAGCCTTAAAGGAGCAGTACACCAAAACCGCCACCCACTGCAAAAATGTATAAATTAGAATTAAAAGGTGTTATAAAAAATCTGAAGGGTGTTTTGAGCTGAAATTTACCAGCACACTGTTCATCTTACTGTTTCTCTCTTGCAACTTATATTGTACCAAGTATTGTTGTCAAAAGTACCTACACTGTATTTAGAAAAATCTTGAAGTGATTGTTTACTCAAAAATGAATAATTACTCAATTCATAATTCACTCACTTTCTTGACATTTTAAACCTCTATGACTTTGTTTCCTCTGCAAAATACAAAAGAGCAAAGTTGGTTGCTGTGAAGAGCTCATGCATTAAGCCCAGGGCAGAAACAACGTCGTGCAGCTCAGCCAACTTTTACACTTGGTAGCACTTATCGGTGGCCATAGCATGTAAGACGGAGACAGCCTGGCCTGCAGCTGTGTAGGGTCTGGCCACAAGGGTTGTCTGCATGAGCTCACTGTGCGTCTCCGGGAAGAAGGAGATAAGGGGCTTGTAAGGTTTGACCTTCTTCTTGGCCCCCACGTAACGCCCGTCTAATCGTCTGGAGCTCGAGCTGGGGGACAAGCCATCAGGGTAGCAGAGGGTCCAAACTGTCATCAGAGCATGTTAACCCATCCTCCGATGCAGCGATGGTCATCTAATCCCCATTGTCATCTAATGAGAGCACAGCCATTCCGGAGGATGCACTGCCACACTTACTTGAAGCTTGGACAGAGTGCACTGTGGAAGAGCAAGTGGTCCATGGGCCCGAAGGCAACGGAAAAGACCCCACTGTTATCCTCAGGCCTGCCCATGTGCAAACTGACTTGCAGGGAGCAGCAGGTTATGCACCTTAAGGCTAGAGTGCACCACAACTTCAGTTGCACAACAGTCATGCCCTCGCTGTCTGCGAGCACCTCGTCAACATGCTGGACCCCCAGACATGTGATGCAAATAGCCTTAATCAAATGGTTGTTCTGTTGCTTTATGGTAAATGTTACGGTGGCCGAGAGAGCTTAACGCGGTGCAGTTTAAGACAGCACATGCAATTACAAAAAACACCAGCAAATAAAGAAACGATCTTCATCAATTGGACAGCACACATGTTGCAAATTCTCACAACACAAACAACAGAAGAAACGCGCAGCAAATTGGTCACAACACTTGCAAATATCCACATAACACAAGTGACACAAGAAATGTTTCAAGGGGACCCAAAAACATGACGGACCCTGCTGAGAAATGAATGTGTTTTTATGTCGTGTAATCAGGATATTAAAATAAACGAAAAACAATTCCCCTTTCAAAGACCACCTTCACTTCACTGAGCTACAGTCACGGCATAATAACACATCCATATCTCAGCAGGGTCCGTCATGGTGCGACTTGTAGTTACATTTTTGAGAGGTGCACATCAGCGTCAGCATTAGCCACGGCAAGGGTTATGCGACCGTGCAGAGGCTGCGTCGGAGCATATGCGTGCGCTTGAGGTAGAAGTATAAATCAGCCTTACGAGAGTGAGAGTGTGTATGAGTGAATAATGTGTTTGTGTAAGAGAGAAATGGCTCTATTTTAGCGATCTAAAAGCAGTCTAAAGGGCATGATGTGTTTCAAATCCACTCTTACTATTTTAAGGATGAAAAAATTTGGTCTGTGCCATGGCACATGGTCTAACAGGGTTGTGCTTATTCTCTTAATGAGTTATGGGTATGTTTTGAGCATAGCTTGCATTAAACCCATTAGAGTCCCATCTCCCATTGTCTTAAAAGGCTGATTTATACTTTGCGTTGAGTGATCGATGTGACCCACGGCGTTTGTGTTGCTCTGCAATAACACTTTCCGAAACGCTAGCAGGCAGTAGGTTTTTATGTTCCTCTGTGTCGAGTTTCTTCACAGGTGTTTTCTTTTTTTTGAATGCTACCTTAATATAGAAGTAGAAAACTCGCTCATTAAGGGGCGGGAACCGGCAGACGTGCAACCACATTAATCATAAGGTCAACACAGAACAAAAAATTCTATCTGGGGTCTGTTCTTTGTACCTCACTTAAACGATCTAAGACGATTTGACAGATCCAGTATCTTTTACTTTTGATAACTAAATGTCTGGTGCATTAAGACAGGAGGAGTGTGCAGGGTTCAACGCTAACGATTTTTTTTTACTGGCCCGATCGGGACAGTGGTTCAGATTTTTCCTTGCCCTGCCAAAATTTTCACTGGACCCACCAAAAAAAAAAAAGAACTTAACAGCTCTTTCTTAGCCACATACAGCATTTTAAATTATATAAAAATTATAAAAATTTAATTGTGATGTAACTAAATTTGATTGTGTGTGTGTGTGTGTGTACACGGTACCGGTCAAGAGTTTGGGGTCAGGTTTATTAATTAATTTCTTTTTAATTTTTAAAAATTATTCAGTTCATAAAGGCTACATTTATTAAATGTAAAAAAAAATGTTAAATTGTTAAATATTTATTAAAATTTTAAATAACTGCTTTCTTATTGTATGTAGTTTAAAAAATTATTATTCCAGACATTATTGCTTTTATTGCTATTACCATTAGTAACAATAATATTAATAATAATAACAACAACAATAATAATTAATATTAGTGATTTCTGAAGGATCATGTGACTCTGAAGACTGGAGTAAGCTGAAAATTCATCTTTAAAAATCATTAAATTAAATGATAAACTACTTTTGAACAGTTATTTTATAGTGCAACATTTCACAATTTTGCAGTATTTATGATGAAATACATGCAGCCTTGGAGAGCAGGAGAAGCTTATTTTAACATATTTAAAAATCATCCTGACCCCAAACTTTTGACCAGTTGTGTATAGAATATTTTATAAGTGAAAATGTGCAATTTTGACAACCAAAGACATATCAGAGAGGTCACACTTTCTCATACAGAGCCTCATTTCAGTTGTCAGGTTTAGTAAAATCTATCTATTGAGTTAATCAATCTATTAAACCATGAACCGAGACTGCATCAGATCATGAAGCAGATCAATGTTGATCTTTCTTTCGAGCTGTCAGTCAGAAATGAACAAAACAACAGGCCTAATACAACATATTATAAGATTAAAATAAGGAGAAATTATCAGATGGTAACTTCGGTCAATTTTCCAAACGGATAAACGGCTCTAGGTAATATTTCAGCATGGTTTCACTTTCGCATTAGACATGAAGCACAAATTCACCGGTAGGAATGACATCTCGCCCTACTCATCATTCTCTCTTTGTATAGCCGTATATACGGCTATTAGACAATCATAATACACTGTGATATAGCCTGGGTCGTTAGTTCGTTGCATTGTTTTGTTTTCTCACTACAATCGATCGGCTTAATCGAGCAGAGACCATCTCATTCAGGCGATCTCGGACCGATTGATTTGGCGCGGATGCGAGCATGATTGCTGAATTCACATATGCCAAACAAACCACGCTAACGGGGGAATCGAGACAGATTCCGAAACAAACGTCTCTGTGTGAAAGCACCCTAAGACTGTATTTGCACGCAACTGACAGACAGTCTCAGCCAAACTTTTGTGACAAGGTAGCGCTGGCCATCAGGCAGTCCTTATTGTCGAGCCCTGAGTGTGTCAAACAGGTGGCTCCTCACCTGCGTGGAGCGCACTCATGCATCATACCGTTATGTGATGCATTGTGTGTATGCTTTACTAAAAAGATGTCTTTAATCTAGTTTTGAACTGAGAGAGTGTGTCTGAGCCTCAGACATTATCAGGAAGGCTATTCCAGAGTTTAAGAGCCATAAATGAGACTTTACTCGACTTTGCCATTCTAGGTACTACCAGAAGCCCTGAGTTTTGAGATCTTATAGAGCGGGTTGGATTGTAGTAAGACAGAAGGTTGGTTAGATAAACAGGAACTAGACTATTTAAAGCTTTATAGGTAAGAAGCAATATTTATAATCAATACGAAACTTAACAGGCAGCCAGTGCAAGGAGGATAAAATTGGGGTGATGTAATCATATTTTCTAGACCTTTTAAGAACTCTGGCAGCTGCAACTGAAGTTTATTAATTAAGAATGCCAGGCAACCAGCGGATAGAGCATTACAGTAATCTAATCTAGTGGTCATAGCTTTTCAGCTTTTCTGCATCTGAGATGGATAGCATACTTCAAAACTTAGCGATATTTCTCAGATAAAAGAAGGCGGTTTTTGTGACATGGTAAACAAAATCATTGGTTATTTTCACTAACACGGTTTCTGTACTGTGCCCAGACAACACACATACATTGGGCTGACGTCGTGCCGACTTTCAAAATTGTATTGGTGTGATGTTGCTCGGGGTGCATTTGTCAATTGGCAATATGTTCCTGCAACGTCGGCATATGATCGGAAATGCTGTCCGGCCGTAAGGAAAACACAACTGGAAATACCGGCCACTCTGCAGGGGCGTAAAGGAGTAAATAAAATCAGACAAAGTAAAAATTATTTTCTGACAAAATCTTATTAAGGTCTGTAGTAATGTGTTCTGTTAAAAACTAAATTTATAAATGGCTTTCAACAATTTGCGAAATCTCCTCTGTACTAATAACATGTTAATAATATAAAATAACAATTCTTTCCCAGAGATACCAAGTTCTTTTTTCAAGAAAACTCTGATGCATGACACAAAACAGATTTTGTCATTATAAACAGTATGTATTAAATAACCTGTCATTTAGTTTTGTTTTATCTTGTAGAATGTTGCTTACACATAACTGGAGTGCAAAGTATGTGTTATATTAATAGCCTATATACATGCAACAATTAAAAAAAGACATTCTGCTTAATAATGCTTTAAGGGTTACATGATACTTAATGCATCTGGATATCCATTTACCAGAGATGCATTATAGATTCAACTTTCTAATTAAATGCAACTGATCCAGCTAATCAAGTCATTCAGGGTAATTAAAAAACTTAAATGACATGTTTCACCATGGTTGGACAATGCTCAGTGAGAATGCTCAGATAAAAAAGATAACAGAATGCACAAATTCTTTTTGTGCTAAAGAAACATCTGATTGTTGATGGATTCGGATTTCTGTCTTCCAATCCGACCCAGCAAGCATCAACGTTTATCCTTTTCTCATTATCCTTTTTGTCATTATTTTATATTATGTTTATTTGAGTCAGTATTCAACTTTGAAATGATTTTGACTAATGAATTAAATTAACACACTGCTTAATGTAAGAATGTTCAGTGTTCTTGTTTCTCTCTTTGTCTATTTTAACTTTATTTTCAGGAGCCACAAAACCAGGTCAAAGGTCATGGAGCTTTTAAGTGGAACTGCTGAGCCTGATGACTGGGAACAACTGTTTCTATTGTTATTTCATTGAGTTAATACTGTCTAAAGTGATTTAGCTATTTTTATGGTTAATTCTTTTTAAGTGATTTTCTTCTTATGCAAACTATCTTCAGTAAACTTTATTTATTTGAATCTCTGACTTCGGCTCTTCTTTATCTGACAGACTGCTCATTCTTTAGGTTCGAACTGTTAAATATCCCTACAGTTTCATCAATCATTAAAAAACAAACATTTTTGTTTCAAATAAATACTATGCTTTTAAAAAGAAACTTGTTATACATCAAGAATCCTCGAAAATATAAAGTTTATTTGAAGTGTTTTTTATTTAAAACTAACCAGCTTGAGCAGAGAACCAGGTGACGCTGTCAGAAGAGACTTTACCATACCAACCCAAAACCTATGAAACAGTAGTGTCTGTTTGAGATTTTACTTACTAATCCTATTGTACTTTGGACAGGTTGTCTGACAGAAGGATCCCTTCAGCTCAGCAGACCATCAGCGTAGACCAATCTAGGGACAAAATAAGCAATTTGTCACAGCCAAAGAAAAAAAAAAAAGAAACAAGCTAAAGCTGATTTAAAATACAGAAAAAAGAATATAAAACAATTGTACTACTGCTGAGATAACCCAAACTAAGCATGCTCAAACGGTTAATTTTTCCAAACGACAACTGCTGCTTGTTATATGAATAGTAACTGATTAGGAATCAGATTAATATAAAATTATCATTTAATTAAAAAAAAAAGAATTGACCTGTTTATTTTGTGTCTGACACCTTAAATTTAGCATTTGTAAATATTGATTCATTTTAAGATGTGTGAACAGCAGCATACAGGATTAACAACAGAATCTGGATATATTGTCAAATTTTCACGCACAGCAGCGTTTCCAAGAACAGAGAAAAACAGAATATCCAACTAAATAAAAAGAATAAAATAATGAGGGCTGCACTAAATATTTTCACTTTAAATTTAGATTAGGCTACAAAACGAAAACTCTGACTGAATGCTTTTTAATAACTGGCTAGGCACGGGCAGGTGTAAGTTACTGACAGTATGATAACCTTGGATGAAAATATCACAGTATAACTCGATATTGTAATTACTGCTCTAAAATATGTTCTTTTAAAGCTCTGGGTAAAAAACAGCAACACAATATGTTTTCTTTTAAGAAACATTTCAAATATTTTAGAACAGTGAACATGAAAGGCTAAATAATAATTAAATTGAATTGTACTATCGTCATTAGTTTCAAAAACACTGATTTCTCTACAACTTGTAAAGGCATAAGTATAAGCGATTTGTTTGCTAAATCATGAGCTGACCAGTAGCTTTTGATGTTGATAGACTTTTGCTGCTGTAGATAATGTTGGCCTAATTTTTTGAAAAGTCTTTGATAACACGTAAAAAAAAACAATGTACGTCCCAAATCGCATACTTGTGCACTTTTCAATGCCCTTTTGTAGTATAAATAGTGTAAGAAGTGCCTTCACACTGACGACTCTAAAAATAATAAGTGCACTTTAATTATCAGGATGATGGTAACTGATAAAATGTCATGTGAAATGTTGGACACTTCACGCACTCAACGGCCGCAGCTCTGCTCATGTAGCGGAAGGGGCGGAGCTATCGGGCGCACATGCTGGATAACTTTATTTATTTATTTATTTTGGATTGTGAAAGCAACATTCTCCTACAAGAGTAATTATAGCGCCTCCTGATGGTGAATGTGGTTATACTCATGGCAGGTGTTATCTGGTAGTTTGGTCATTTATTTAGCTTATTTGGCAAACGTCATCAGGGAAACAGTTTGAATTTCCACTTCGTAAAAAAAACATTAGTGCTCCATTTGCGTCTGAAACTGCCTACTACCAAAGAGCATAGAATCACCAAGAGGCGACACTCAAGTGTGATTTGGGAAACAGCCACTAGATGGCGTGGTGGCCATTTTGGAATGAAAATTCCAATAGAACAACAGCATATTATAAGTCTGTAAAATAAACTATTAAAAGTGCTGATGATTGTGATAGTAAGTGTTGTATTGTCGTCTTTCAGGTTGTATCTCAGCTTTAATGTGCTTTTTAAAGAAATAAATAAAAAGCAGCTGCTTGACATCCCGACAGCAATAAGATCCAATGGACAGCCGATCGCTTTCACTCCAAAATGGCAGAATCTGGGGCTGTTGCTGGGAGCTGTTGTTGCAATGGAACGTTCTATTGAGTGTCGCCTCTTGGTGATTCTAAGCTCTTTGCTCCCAATGATGAATTCTCTCGCGGGGCATCATGGAATAGCACAGCGTGCATGGGATGCACACTTCAGAATCTCGCCAGAAGTAGTAAGTCATCCAGGTACTTCTCGCATACTGATTTTTTCGAATTCGAATTCTATGAATTCTGACATACTACTCGGCTAGCATACTAATTTTAGCATACTATACAGTATGGAAGTATGCGGTTTCGGACGCAGCCATACTGTGCTGTTGAATGTGTAAGTGCATAAGTACATAGTGTGCCATTTGGAACGCAGCTATATACTAGGGATGCTCATATAGACCGTTAAAGTGTTAGGATGCAGTTTTAGTCAAGAGATAGTGAAGGGCAATAGTAAGTTACCTTTCTTGTAGAATTGTGATTTTTAGTTAATCATTTACAAGTTAATATTGCCTATATGGATAGTGACTTAAAAAAAGTGAACATTTAAAACTTCGGTGTTAAATGCAATGCCGTCAAAAAACATTTTGGCGCACCAGTGCAAAAAGCACTTGGAATGCTGGTGTAGGGCTAGTTAAATTCAAAACTGCATATGCGGCCAGTCAACTAATCTGTCAGTGTTCCACAAGTTAACTTTTACTAGTCTGTATTAGCCAGCTCATGCACTACAATGTAACAGACACTGTATATTATCACCTTGATACTTAAGCTTTCTTTAAAAATATTTTGTGTTCAACAAACTAATTAATTGTTTCATTTAATTCTTTCAGTGTATGATTAAAGCTTACACTAGTGTATTTGTGTGGACCCCCAAAATAGCGGTGGCCATCCAAGTATAAAATTCTAGCCACTGTAGACTACCTGTCTGTCCTGCTCAAGAGCCCTTTGTCTTGTGGGTCCAGGAAGGCTGTTTGTATGTCTGGATACAGCTGTACAAGTCTTTCAACATTGACAGAATGGTCAGGATGACCTGAAAAATATAAACACCTGAAATCAAATGAATTGTATTTTGGCTTGCTGAAGTGATGATGACACAGGATGTGCTGCTACCTATGATGAATGATCTTTTGATCCTGGATCCTTGCTGCCATTCACTCAGAGATGGTTTGGACATTTGATTGTGTCTAAATTGTAATGAATTTAAGTTACAAAAACATTGCTAGCAGGACCATTGATCTTGTAACTTATACAAATTGTTGAGTATTGAACAAGTCAGCAACCAAACTAGTAAAAATGATTAATACTGATTTCTACTCAACTATGATTAGTTGTCTTGTTTCTGCTGCCCAGATGGTCTCTTCACCAAACAAAGAAATGGTATGGTATTTTTACATCAATGAATCTGCAAACATCTGAACTATAAAGTGGTAAGCAATGAGCATCTTATCTTTTCTTATAAGCAACTAACAGAATAATTTGTCACTGGTAGTACCTAAAAACCAAATGCCCCTTAGAGTTTGGCTCATAGCTGTCCACACATCAGCCCGGTGGCTTGTGGTAATACTGAAGACATTGATCAGCAGGTCCAACTGAGATTAGAGTGAAACTACAATTTGGCATCCAATACTGCAGAGAAAGAGAACCCCACTTTAGGTTTACAATTAACAAAATATTTAAGACAGAAATGTATTTATTAAGATTTTTCAACAACTAAAGGCCTGTTCACACCAAGCATGATAATGATAAAAATGGGAATGTATGCATATTGTATAATGTCCCATACACACATTTCAAGTAATTCTGCAGTTAATTCTCAAATTGTAGTTTTAAAATATTTTTTTCTCTCCCCAAAATGGGCTCTTCTGAAACTGATCTACCTTATAATTTATTTTTCTTAATGTTTTTGTTTATATATTTATTCATTTATTTTCTTTTTGGCTTATTCCCTTTATTAATCTGGGGTCGCCACAGCGGAATGAACCACCAACTTATCCAGCATATGTCTTATGCAGCGGATGCCTTTCAGGCTGCAAGCCATCACTGGAAAACATCCACACTCATTCACACACATACACTACGGACAATTTCACCTGCCCAATTCACCTATACCACATGTTTTTGGGCTTTGTGGGGAAAACTGGAGCACCCAGAGGAAACCTACGTGAACACGAGGAGAACATGCAAACTCCACACAGAAATGCCAACTAACCCAGCCAAGGCTTGATTGAGATATATGTGAAAATATGAGAAAACATGTGCTGGAAAAGTTGGCAGTTTATTCTGCTGTGGTGACCCTTTTTGGCTTAGAACCAACAACTTATCCAGCATATGTCTTATGCAGCGGATGCCTTTAAGGCTGCAACCCATCTCTGGGAAACATCCACACTCATTCACACACATACACCTATACCACATGTTTTTAGGTTTGTGGGGAAAACCGGAGCACCCAGAGGAAACCCACGTGAACACGGGGAGAGCATGCAAACTCCACACAGAAATGCCAACTGACCCAGCCAAGGCTTGATATATATATATATATATATATATATATATATATATATATATATATATATATATATATATATATATATATATATATATATATATATATATATATAGGGGAACGCATTAGCACAGTAGGTAGTGTTGTCGCCTCACAGCAAGAAGGTTGTTCGTGTGGATTTCCTCCGGGTGTTTCGGTTTCCCCCATAGTCTAAAGACATGCAGTACAGGTGAATTGGGTAAGCTAAATTGTCCGAAGTGTATGAGTGTGAATGGAAGTGTATGGATGTTTCCCAGAGATGGGTTGCAGCTGGAAGGGCATCCGCTGTGTAAAACATGTGCTGGAAAAGTTGGCGGTTTATTCTGCTGTGGTGACCCTGGATTAATAAAGGGATTAAGCCGAAAAGAAAATGAATGAATGAATATAAATATATTGTGGCAAGTATACTGATGCGACGTCGCCATGGTCCCGAATTAAACCCAGCTGCGACCTCATCACTGCGAATCAGTTACAGCTGGGAGTCATTAGGAGACACAGATTTAAGCAGCAGAGTGTGAGCATCATTTCACCCAATGACTCCAACGCTAATATCTCTCTCTCTCTCTCTTGAGTGCATGCAGGGAGTGTATGGGCGGAGATTGCATGTGAGTGAGAACGCTGCTGAGTGAGTTTTCTTTTCATTCATTTATTCGTTTTCTATACTTTGTTGCACAGTTTTTTCTTTTCAATTATAGTTTTTAGTAGTGAGGAACCTAGTTGGTGTAAAGTTTATAGAGTATAGAAACGCTGCTGACCGGCGTTTTGGCGGTTGATTATGGCGGCGTCGACAAACAGTGCAGAGCAACTTTCACGCAGGCATGGCATTAAGCTGGTACCTGCTGTGGAGTGCTCGGTTGAGGATTGCGCTCTGGCAGTCGGGGAAGTTGTCAGCTATGACAGTATAGTGTCTGCCTCCCGAATGAATGGCACGGTGGTCGTTTTTTTAGACTCCCTAGAAAAAGTGCATAGTGGAGTGCAAAGTGGAGTTGTTATCTATGACACTTTTATATCGGTAATGCCCCTAACACAACCTGCAAAAAAGATTATTTTGTCAAACGTTCCCCCTTTTATTAAAGACGAACTGTTAATTGCGGAGTTGTCTAGATACGGCAAAACAATGTCTCAGATGAAAAAGATAATACTTGGTTGCAAGTCGGCTTTGCCTAAACATGTTGTCTCGTTTAGGCGACAAATATATATGATTTTGAACAATGGAGTTGATGGTTTGAATGTGGCTTTTAAATTTCGGGTAGATGGCTGTGACTGCGTTGTTTCTGCATCTTCAGATACAATGAGGTGTTTTCAATGCGGGAGGGAAGGGCATTTTAAACACGATTGCACCGCGCAGGCTGATGATGAGAATGCCAGCGGTGTTGAGGTGGCACAGGGCAATACCGTTTCGGCTGGAGTGAATGAGCAGAAGAAGTCTGCGGATAATGCGAATGTTAGCGTAGATGATGAAAACACAAATGGTCCTGGCATGGCGCAGGCTAACCTTGTTCATGTTGAGGCAACCGTGCTGGGACAGTTCGTGAATAACGTGAATACTCATGGTCGTAGTACAGGAGATGAGAGAGGAATAAACCATGATGCTGCTTCAGAAGACGTTGTAAGGATGAAAGAATAAAATGGAAAAGTTCTGAAAACTTGAAATGTCGCTGAAGCAGCAGGATTTATTTTAAATGAGGAAGACATGAATGTTGATTTTGAGAATGACGAGTCGCTGTTTAAAACACCAGTAAATAAGAGAAAGCAATCCAACGAATTAAGAAAAGCAAACGAGGAAATAGTATATATAATATAGTAATGTAATTTATGTCTAGAATAGTACATAGTGCTATAAAAATGCAGTATACAAAAAGTATACATTTATTTACCAATAAAAACAGATTAGGATGCCAACAATCTTTTTGCAAACATGGAAAGAGCTTAAATAAGATATGTAATAACACTCCTGTCATATCAAATACTACATTTGTATTGATGGATATCTGCAGAACAACTGTAAAGAGTCAATAAAGAAAATTTTTTTTTGCCAAATCAACATGTCAAATCTAAAAAGGTCGTACAAGATCAGTATAGCTCAAAATGTGTATTTATCAGAATCAGAAAGAGTATTTATTGACAAGACTGCAACATATTGTGGTAGCATGAGAAACTACATGTTTACTTTCCTCATCTCTCTACTGTTACATTATACTAATCACTGTTACATTCACGGACAGAGAGTGCAATTTTGTGACATTGTGTGAGTTGTCAAACTGATGAAGATGTTTTCTCAATTTATTTAACCTTTTTGTGTTAGCTTATGTTTTTATAACTTGAAGCCCAATTGAACCATTGTTAAATTTATTACATTTATAAAGTATATTTAGCATGTATGGACATCTGAATGCATATAGGCAACATATTAAAATGTAATTGCTGTGATGTAAAGCTGAATTTTCAGCATCATTACATATAAATCTTTCTAAGATGTTGATTTAGTGCTTGAGGCTGAACTAATATAATGGTAATTATCAATTGATGCTGATTTGCTGCTAAAGAATCATTTCTGATTGTTATCAATGCTAAAAACAGATGTGATGACAAATAATTTTGTGTAAACTATTTTTTTTCAAGATTTATTGTTAAATAGACTACAAAGCTTAAATGGTCAAGTACACTACTACAGTCAGTGAGATATCTTAAGAAATGTATATTTATATTCAGCAAGGATGCATTAAACTGACTAGAAGTGAGAGCGCTCCAGTTACTTAAGTAATCCTCGTTCTCCGAGGGGGGGAACGAAAATGCTATAGTGGAATTGCTACTTACGGGGATTTTGTTCAGAAAGCCAATCATCTGACAGAGTATGTAAACGGGCCAATAAAATGCCAATGAGTTGGCAGCTTCAGCTTGCGCAGCTGATGCTCGTTCCAATCAAGGCAATATAAGCACAGCGAGAGCACGGCTGAGGCATCATTTTTTTAGCTGAAGAGACTTTCACCTCCATATCTAAGGGGCAATCATTATGGCGATGGATTATAGCATTTCAACCGGAAATCTGAGCCTCGGTTTCATCAAGTAAGAGGGCGGAGCCATCCGAGGACGGAGCACTTCTCTCACTCGAAGCTTGGATGGAATGCGTGGAGGAGCGAAAGGTCCGCAAGCCAGAGGGCGGCAGATTTGCTCCCACTGAAACCCTCAGATCTGCCCTAGTGCCCAGCCGCAGAGCGGGGGTCAACTGGGGTGGGAGGCTCTTTTGCAAGAGCGAGCCGCAGTGACGGCATGCACTACCCGCAAGTACTGCATTAACATGCTGGACCCCCAGACATGAAACGCAGTGCTCGTGCCCATCATACGGGGACAGGAAACCACCGCATCCAGAAATGCACAGTCGGAGCGACGTCTTGAAAAAGACACGCTGCATGATCATGTTGCTCTTTTAGGAAATTTACAACAATACAAACCGCTCTGGAGGACCAGACCCAAAGAACGCCAGGCAAGGGAGAACCCAGCTCGGCTGTCTGACGCTGCGTGTCACACAATCTGGACCGGGAGACCGCTCCCTTTCACTCTCTCTCTGTAGAAAAGCTGGAGGAACCCTAATAGACTCTCTCAGAAGCTTCGTGAAATACTCTGAAACGAAAAATGATGCCTCAGCCTTGCTCTCGCTGTGCTTATATTGCCTTGATTCCAACGAGCATCAGCTGCACAAGCTGAAGCTGCTAACTCATTGGCATTTCATTGGCCCGTTTACATACTCTTTCAGATGATTGGCTTTCTGAACGAAATGCCCATAAGTGGATTCTCCACTATAGCATTGAAGTTCCCCATCCGAAGGGGAATGTAGATTTTTATTTCATATACTGTTCAATTAAAACATCAGTGAATCATGAAAAAAATAAAACAAAAGGAAAATCAATTCAATTCACCTTTATTTGTATAGCGCTTATACAATGTAGATTGTGACAAATCACAAACATTACTTGATCAGCAGCAAATCTGCATATTAAATAAGTTCTGAAGAATCGCGTGATGTGATTTATTACCACTCACTTATGTTTCAATGTCAAACTTTTCCACAAATAACTGTAATAAAGACATGTAACAGATGCATAATGATATGCAATTGAAATTCATATTAATTCATCTTTGGCTTAAAGTTACCCGTGTTTCCTGTATCTCTTTGATCAGCTCCCTTCAGAAATGTAGAAATCTTGTATCTTATTTTCTGTAGCAGGTGGTTTTTCTGTCATTCCTGAAACCACAGAGCACTTTTAGTCAATAAGTATTTGTTTACCATGAAATGTCAAAACATCTTTGAACTTTTAATGTCACTCTCCTTGACAGTACAATGCATGTTTTAGGCTAAATAAGGCTAAATATTAGGTTTTCAATAAAACGTTGAAAAACCTCTCATCCACACATAAAAAAGAGTTAAAAACCAAAACTTTAATAAACAAGTTTAGCAAGAGCTCAGTAACGTTAAGTTGACTATCGTTAATGTTACCAGTGCTAAGATGCTAACAGACTCTTTCGAAGACTAATCATTTATATTACATAAGTATTCAACAGAATATACATCAATTACCAATAATAAAAGTGTCAGGAACAGCTTTTTGTAATATGCAGCTGCTGTGGTCGTCATAGAGGAGTAGAGAGCCTGAAACTGATTCCTGTGAGACTCCATGGATCGCCGAGTCTTCGCTGACGTCCTGCATTCTCCAGCGCCTAGACTGCAGCTCTCCACAAGACGTTTTGCCACATGAGAAATGGTCGTGCGCAACTGAGCCAGGTTTTTTTCCCCTTCACTTTCGCCCATTGGTGAAGTTTTTTTCCTCGCTGCTGTTGCCACTGGCATGAATATTTCGGGACTTGTAGAGCTGCGCATTGATGGATTACTCTTCAGTGTTTGGACTCTCAGCAGTGAATATTAAAACAGATTGAACTGAACTGAACTAATGTAAACTGAACTTAAACTCTGAAAACTGAACCACACTGTTTCAATTCACTATAATTTTCTATGTGAAGCTGCTTTGACACAATCTACATTGAAAAAGCGCTATACAAATAAAGATGAAATGAATTGAATTGAGTTGAATAATATTAGCTTTGTTTTAGCGACTAAACTTACCTGAAAACAGCAGTGCGAGTCTCCTTCAGGTGAAGTGTCGTTGCCTTATTTTCACAGCAACTCCCTCTCCGCTCCAGAGACGCTGTCACGTGTGAAATAAGAGTACCGAGATAGATCCAAATGCAAGTGATATATTTTAATGGTAACCGTGAAAAATAAGCCAACAAGGCTACAAAAAGGGTGAGGACACTGGAACTCTGGAGCAGGGACAGAGGGACGAAACCAATATCAGCAGTCACTCTTCTAGTCCTGAGCACAACACAGAAACACATAAGCAAACACAACGAACTGACATCGAGACATAGAAACGTAGCCCAAATATAGGCTCAGTAATGAACCTCAGCTGGTGATCAATCAAACAGCTGAGTGCCGTCATGACACGTGACCAAACAAATACACGTGGAAAAACAAACAACACAAACCCATGTGACAAAACAGATACTCCGGAAAGCGCACAAACCTGCAACCGTGACAATACCCCTCCTCTTAAGAGCACCTCCTGGTGCTCCCAGAAGAGCTTACCTGGCGATTGAATTCATCGATAAGAGAGTGATCCAATATGTCCCTAGCCGGAACCCAACTTCTCTCCTCTGGACCGTAACCTTCCCAGTCCACCAAGTACTGAAATCCTCGCCCCCTCCGTCTAGAATCCAGAATGCGCTTAACCGAATAAACGGTCTCCCCATCTACGAGACGCGGCGGGGGAGGGACCGGACTGGGCGGGTTAATGGCCGTATGAAAAACGGGCTTTAATTTGGAAACATGAAACACGGGATGTATTCTCCTGTACGCTGGAGGAAGTTTGAGGCGGACTGCCACCGGACTAATGATTTTGGTGACAGTGAATGGGCCAATAAATTTAGGTGCAAGTTTATTACATACGGAACGCAAGGGAATATTCTTGGTTGAAAGCCACACTTTTTGACCGACGACGTAAACGGGAGGCTTAGACCGGTGGCGATCGGCTTTAGCCTTGGTGCGCGCACCCACTTGGAGGAGGGTCTGTCTGGCCCTGTTCCAAGTGCGTCGGCACCTCTGGACAAAGGCGTGAGCGGAGGGGACCGCGACTTCGGATTCCAGACTGGGAAAAACTGGTGGCTGGTAACCTAAACTACACTGAAACGGAGAAAGGCCCGTGGCAGACACTGGTAATGAGTTGTGTGCGTACTCCACCCATGGGAGCTGCTGACTCCAAGAGGTGGGATTCTGGGAAACCAAACAACGTAACATACGCTCGAGATCTTGGTTGGCCCTTTCAGTCTGTCCGTTACTCTGAGGATGGAAACCAGAAGAAAGACTTACAGACGCCCCCAATAAGCGACAAAATTCTCTCCAAAATTTAGAGACAAACTGAGGCCCCCTGTCAGAAACCACGTCCGTCGGGAGGCCATGAATGCGAAAGACGTGATTTATGACAGCATCCGCTGTCTCTCTGGCTGAGGGTAATTTGGGCAGAGGGATAAAGTGAGTAGCCTTCGAGAACCGGTCCACCACGGTCAAAACAGCCGTATTGCCACCAGATGGCGGGAGACCTGTGACAAAATCTAGCGAAATGTGCGACCAGGGTCTCGAAGGCACTGACAGAGGATGAAGGAGTCCAGCGGGAGGTCGATTAGAAGTCTTAGAAACAGCACAAACGGAACAGGCCAAAACAAACTCACGTATATCCCGTGCCATAGCTGGCCACCAGAATCGCTGTTTAACCAAAAATATAGTACGACTCACCCCAGGATGACAAGCCACTTTGGAGGAATGTCCCCATCGAATGACGTCAGACCGAATCTCCTCCGGCACAAACAAGCGGCTGGGTGGGCATCCGGCCGGGGGCGTTACCCCATCTAGGGCTGTGCGAACCCTGCTCTCGATCTCCCAAGTCACCGCAGAAATACAAATCCTCTGAGGAACGATGGGCTCAAGAGACGTATTGCGCTCGGAAAAATCGAAAAGACGGGATAACGCATCGGGTTTGATGTTCTTAGAACCCGGTCGATAAGAGATGGTAAAGTCGAATCGTCCGAAAAATAATGCCCACCGAGCCTGCCTGGAGCTAAGTCGTTTGGCAGACTTGATGTATTCAAGGTTCTTATGGTCGGTCCAAACGATAAAGGGAACCCCCGAACCCTCCAACCAATGACGCCACTCCTCCAAAGCGAGTTTGACAGCCAACAACTCCCTATTACCAATGTCGTAATTACGTTCTGCGGGAGATAATCGGTGTGAAAAAAACGCGCAAGGATGAATTCTGTCATCCGAGGATGCACGCTGGGACAGGATAGCGCCCACCCCCACCTCTGACGCGTCAACCTCCACCACAAACTGCCGGGAGGGATCAGGAGTCACCAGAATGGGGGCTGAAACAAAGCGGCCCTTTAATTTTGTGAATGCAGCCTGTGCTGCACTCGACCACCTGAAGGAAGTCTTGGAGGAGGTTAAGGACGTCAGAGGGGCGGCGAGCTGGCTGAAATTGCGAATAAAACGCCGGTAAAAATTGGCGAAACCCAGAAATCTCTGCAGGGCCTTACGAGACTCCGGAATTGGCCAATTCACCACAGCCTGAATCTTCTCTGGATCCATGCGCACCCCCTCGACTGACACAATGTGTCCTAAAAAAGGAACAGACTGTGCATGAAACACGCATTTCTCCGCCTTGACAAAAAGCCCATTCTCTAGCAGCCTCTGAAGCACTCGCCTGACGTGCTGCACATGTTCCTGGAGAGAACGGGAAAAAATCAGAATGTCATCCAGGTAGACATAAATAAACTGATCTATCATATCTCGCAACACATCATTAACGAGTGCTTGGAAAACTGCGGGGGCGTTGGAAAGCCCAAAAGGGAGAACACAATATTCAAAATGACCCCTGGGGGTATTAAATGCAGTTTTCCATTCATGACCCTGCTTAATGCGAACCAAATGATATGCGTTGCGGAGATCTAATTTCGTGAAAAAAGATGCCCCCTGCAGACGCTCGAACGCTGAAGACATCAGCGGCAAAGGATAAGTATTCTTCACCGTGATGTTGTTCAACCCTCGATAATCTATGCAAGGACGAAGAGACCCATCTTTCTTTTTCACGAAAAAGAACCCCGCCCCCGCCGGTGAAGAAGAAGGGCGAATGATCTTAGCCGCTAGAGAATCAGAAATGTATTTCTCCATGGCCTCCCTCTCAGGAATAGAAAGAGAGTATAGTTTGCCTTTAGGCGGAGATGTACCTGGCAATAAATCTATAGCACAGTCATAGGGACGATGAGGAGGCAGAGAAGCAGCCCGAGACTTACTGAACACTCTCTTCAGGTCAAGGTACTCACTGGGCACGTTTGACAGGTCCATGCGCTCCTCCTGAAACACAGAACAAGACACAGCAGAACGAGCAGACGAAAGACAAGACTCATGACAGTTCTCACTCCATGAAAATATAGTATTAAGACCCCAGTTAATGTGAGGCTTATGGAGGATCAGCCAAGGATGACCTAAAACCACTGGTGTGTTAGCACAGTCTGTTAAAAAGAAAGATATATTTTCAACATGATTTCCGGACGTGATCATCTTTATGGGTTTAGTGGAGTGAGTGATATTGGGAAGGGAAAGTCCGCTGAGGGCGCGTACTGCAATGGGTTGTGAAAGGGTGTTAACCGGAAGTTTAAAACTGAAAGCGAAACTGGAATCAATGAAATTCCCCTCTGCCCCGGAATCAACAAGGGCATGGGTGTTCTGGCTTCCGGAACCCCATGATAAAGTGACGGGCAACAAGGTAGCCGCCGCAGAGGGTTTATCCAGATTAATTTCACCCATCAGTAACCTCTTACCTACTGATGGGTGTTGTCTTTTACTGGACAGGAAACCACACGATGTCCCGTGCCACCACAGTAAAGGCAGAGTCCCTCCTCTCTCCGTCGGCGCTTCTCCTGCACGGACAAGCGGGACCTGCCCACCTGCATCGGTTCCGGGTCAGCGCTTCCCACTTCCGGCGCCGCAGCCAAAACCGGAGGACCAGAGACCGGCTCCAAAAACCTGACCTGCTGCCTGCGATTCTCTCGGCGGAGCAATCGGTTGTCCACCCGAACTGCCAGATCCACTAATTCGTCCAAGGTCTTTGGAAGATCTGCAGTATAGATCTCGTCCTGAAGACGCTCGGATAGTCCATGCAGGAACATGTCCCACTGCGCCTCCTCGTTCCAGCCGCACTCAGCCGCCAAAGTCCGAAACTCAATAGAGTAGTCCGCCACGCTCCGATTCCCCTGGCGGAGTTCAGCGAGGATTCGGGCGGCCTCTCTCCCGGAAGCGGCCCGATCAAACACCTTCTTAAGCTCTTTGGAGAACAGCTCGAAGGTAGAACAGCATGGCAGTTTCTGTTCCCAGGCTGTAGTTCCCCATTGAGCCGCCTTACCCGAAAGGAGAGTGATGACAAAGGCAACCTTAGCCTGCTCCGTGGCGAACAACGACGGTTGCAACGTGATGTACAAGGAACACTTGGAGAGAAAGGACCGGCATAGGTGAGGCTCTCCGGAATAGCAGGTTGGAGGAGGAAGGCGAGGTTCAACAAGGCGATTAGTAGTCGTTGGTGCTGGCAACACTACAGGGGGTGGTGCGGTCTCAGTTTGTGCCGCTCCTGTAACCAGCTGTTGGACCTGCGTGGTGAGCAAGGAGACCTGGCCGACCAGAGCCTGAATCGCCTGAGCGGTGGTAGCTAATGCCTCATCCTGCCGGTCAATCCTGGCATTACTGATTGAGACGAACTCAGAGATCTGGGATGCACTCGCTGGATCCATGACAAGGTCAGTTCGTTCTGTCACGTGTGAAATAAGAGTACCGAGATAGATCCAAATGCAAGTGATATATTTTAATGGTAACCGTGAAAAATAAGCCAACAAGGCTACAAAAAGGGTGAGGACACTGGAACTCTGGAGCAGGGACAGAGGGACGAAACCAATATCAGCAGTCACTCTTCTAGTCCTGAGCACAACACAGAAACACATAAGCAAACACAACGAACTGACATCGAGACATAGAAACGTAGCCCAAATATAGGCTCAGTAATGAACCTCAGCTGGTGATCAATCAAACAGCTGAGTGCCGTCATGACACGTGACCAAACAAATACACGTGGAAAAACAAACAACACAAACCCATGTGACAAAACAGATACTCCGGAAAGCGCACAAACCTGCAACCGTGACAGACGCATGCGCACATCAGTCATGCAGCATTTACATAAACAGACATGATCACCACATAAACAATATAAATAATAACTTTTTATATTAAATATTGAATTTAAAATGTATTTAGTAGTTTTATATACAACCCTATTATCTTTAAAATGTGCTTACAGTGTTTTTATAGTGTTACAGTAGAGCGTGGGAATAAATTTACGAATAAAATGCATTAGTGGTCGGTAATCTGGTGGAATTTGAACGGGAGCGGACGGTCTAACAATATAGCGTTCTTGAGACATAGAGAGAGAGAGAAAAGGAGAGAGAGAGAGAGAGAGAGAGCGTGAGCGAGAGAGGGAGAGTGCACGCATCCGGGTTGGACAGTAGGTGAACAAATGCTGAATATACAGCGGTAGTGGTCGGGTGCGGAATAAAATCTGGTGGGAGCGGTAATAAAAATTCAGTCCCACGTAGATCTCTATCTTACAGAGTCACACTTTATTTGTGCCTAGTTAAAGCTGGACAGACTGGCGCAATAGACAGGATGTATGTCATGTTTGGTTAATTTAATATATGCAAGCGAAAACTTACTTGTAAACCAAATATGTTGCCGGATTCTTTCATGGGCACGAGAGATAAAGTACTTATGAAGTGATTCATGGGCCTCTGGTCGCGGGCTGACGCAGAGCCAACATTTGAAGAGCTGAGGCATGACCGAATTATCATGCGTATGTTTGACCAATCATATATAGATGTTAGAATTAAGGGGGACGATGTTTCAAGCTTTAGCCGTTGTCGGCCCAACGTATTGATTTGGAACAGGGCCTAAAGATAAAGAAGAGTTGATAACGTTAAGAAGAGCTTCTCCTACTACTGTTAGCAACTCTTTCAGTGGTGTTGTTGGAATTGAATCTAACATACATGTAGCTGATTTAGATATATTTATAACTTTATCTAGCTCTTCCTGTTTTATGATTTTCAAGCACTGTAGGTTATTTTGATTTAGTGGAGTGTTTAATGAATCTGAAATATAAGGCGGTGCAGAAAAAACATCTTCTATTTTCTGTCTGAAGCTTTCTATTTTATCACTGTAAAAAACATGAAGTCTAATTTGCGGAAGGACTTTTTATTCCAAAGATGACACATTATTTGTTAATTTAGCAATGGTGTTAAATAAGAATCTAGGATTGTTATGGTTATTTTCTATCAGTTTGCGGAGGTGGATATCTTTGTACGCAATTCTAAATGAGTTTTTTTCCATTTATGTTCCAGGGCACGGGTTGCTGTTTTGAAAGCGTGAGTATGACTGCTATACCATGGTGTAGTTTTATTTTCTCTAGCCTTTTTAACTTTATGGGTGCCACAGTATTTATTGTGCTAGTAAAGATGGCATCCATACTGCATTACTACATCAAGGTCATTTGCATTTGCATTTAGAAATAGAGAAAGACCGGGTAAGTTATTTGTAAATTCTTCTTTAGTGGATGGGTCGGGTAAACATAGCTTATATACTGTAGAAAGAGGTCTGTTATATCATCACTTTGTGGTATAATGTCTACATTAATGACCTTAATTCCATGTGACAAAACTACATCTAATGTATGCTTTAAGCAATGGGTTGGACCAACAACGTTTTGCTTTATCCCAAGTGATTGTAAAAAATCGGTAAACGTGAGCCCTGATGTACCATTAGCGTCATCTATGTGGATGTTAAAGTCTCCTACAAATAGTATTTTAGCAGTTTTAACTAGTAAGTCAGAAATAAAATCAGAAAACTCTGGGGGTTCTACAGTTGAAGTCAGAATTATTAGCCCCCTTTGAATTTTTTTCTTTTTAAAATATTTCCTAAATGATGTTTAACAGAGCAAGAACATTTTCACAGTATGCCTTTTTTTTATACAATTATTTTTTCAGTTTTTTTCACCTTTATTTGATAGGACAGTAGAGAGTATTGACAGGAAAGCATGGGGAGCAGAAAAGGGGAATGATCGGCATAGGACCGCGAGGCGGAATCGAACTCTGGTCAACATGAGCACCGGAGTGCATGTGTCGATGCACTAACTACTACACCGACCACAGTATGCCTGATTATATTTTTTTCTTCTAGAGAAAGTCTTATTTGTTTTATTTAGGCTAGAATAAAAGCAGTTTTTGATATTTTAAGGCCAAAATTATTAGCCCCTTTAAGCTATTTTTTTTCTACAGAACCATCATTATACAATAGCCTAATTACCCTAACCCCCCTAGTTAACCTAATTAATCTAGTTAAGCTTTTAAATGTCACTTTAAGCTGTATTGAAAAATAACTAGTAAAACATTATTTACTGTCATCGTGGCAAAGATAAAAGAAATCAGTTACTAGAAATGAGTTATTAAAACTATTATGATTAGAAATGTGTTGAAGAAATCTTCTCTTTGTTAAAAAGAAATTGCGGAAAAAAATAAACAGGGGGGTTAATAATTCTGACTTCAACTGTATATACGGTGATTAAAGTAAGAGATAACATAGGTTTTTTCAAAATATACGGAATCATAACATTAAGGGTCAATAATTCAAAAGAATATTTCAGTTTTTCTGGTTAACATTAAGAATATTACTAAAGATCGATGCAACTCCACCACCTCAACCAGTCTGATGAGCCTCATGCTTATATAAGAATCCTGAAGGACTGGATTCATTTACAATTTTTCTCAGTCACTTTGGTCCATTTCTCAGACCATAATTGAAATTCTCAAAACTACCTGTTCAATTTTCACATCATTGTGTCACTTGTGCACATCAAAAAAGCTGTTTCTCATTTCTTTGCACAAGCTGAAAATGCTTTTGTAGATTCGTGCAAATGATTATGTGCATTCCTCTTCTCTTTCCTACATTATCAATTGCTTGTCATGTTGATCAAAATTTATTAGTTTGGTCTCTGTTGAATAGTCTTACCCCCCACAACAGTTAATCGTTTGTTCATGGCATAAGTCTTACAGTAACATGTAAAATGGCTGAACAAGTTGTCATAATATTCTATCATGATGCATTTTTCTATACATTTGCATTAGACTTTTTTCTCTAAATTAGTATACAATTGGTAGATTTATCATCTGTGAATCTGGACTTTTTCTAATCAAAGTGCATCTCAAAGGAGTTTCTTATGTTCACATTTTTACTTTTGTTTTTTCTTTTTTGCTATGCAGTGCTGTCTTTTCTTTTCTGTATCACAATGACATGATCTGCCAACAAATTACAGTACAAAGTTCAGTACCATCATTTATATCAGAACACCCCTCCAGAGTACACTGTTATATTGACAACATGACTAAGAAATTTGACTGTCTTATCCGTACACAATGACACAAGGACTTTAATTCTGATGGCACTGACACATTCATTGACACAGAAATTTCGTTTTAAGTATTTGAGGATTTGAGCCAGCAAGAGACTGGCTTTTGCAGATAATCCATGGTGTTTTGCTAACTGTACACGTTGTTTTGAGAAATGTACTTACTGTTTTGCAAGAGTCTATATGGCTAAAATGAGAATTTTCACTTACTAGTCAAACAGAATGAAGCATCCTGGAGATGTTGTCCAACAGGACTTCAGCTCCAGCTCAGCTGAGGTGTAGACCATCAGTGACGAAAAGCCTAGGATGCTCCCAGAAAATATTCCAGTTAGTGGCAATGAGCAGCTTCTGTTCTTTACGCAATGATAATAGCCATTCATTCAGAGCAAAAAGTCTACTGAACCTTTCATTTCCTCGGCGGTAAGTAGGAAGCGGTCCAGAATCGATGATCTACATGGCGGGCGAGGTGCCTCAAACCGTTTCAATCAGGCTCCTGAAGTCCCTCTTCAGGATCTTCATCTGGCGCAGCCCCGTGTCGTTCATCCCTGCGTGGAGGATGACGACTCTGATGCTCTCACCAGCACTCAGGATAGCGGGTACCTTAGCAGAAACATCATTAACAAGAGCCCCAGGAAAGAAGCCGGTAATATTGACAATTATGTTCCCTTCGTAGTGCACTTTGAAAACATTTATGCTATTTTGAACACAGCCGTGGCTCATGACGAAAAGCTATAGGTGACCTATTATTTAAGTGAGGATGCGTGTAAAGCAACATAATTTGCACAAAAATTGTGTTTTTTTTTTTTCTAAAGAAGTAGTTACTCCACCCCGTTTTGAGCGTCATTATGGATGTTTTACGTTATAACTAACGTGGTTCAAACGATGGGTCTGCGACAGAGAATCTATGGTTTTGAGAAACACTCCTCACTACATCGTTCTTTTCCCAAACGATGCATCATACTATGATAGTTCAGCCGTGAGTTATGCCGTTGTTTGGGAAACGCACCCCAGGTTGAGTTAAGTTAGGTACTTCTCTCAATAAAATATAGTGACTCAAAATATGCTCAACCATTTGGTCGAGCGGGCAGGTAAAGGGCTATACCAAACAGATGGAACATGATTTTAAAGTTAGGATGTTTTCATAATATGCCCCCAGAGCAGCGTCTTCAAAATACTGTATGCTTAAAATTATTATCTTAACTTTTGGTTCAACTACAGGTCAGATTTAACAAGCAGAACAGAATTGCATTAGAGTGCAATTCAAATTAATATCTGAAATTCCAGAGATTTCTACAGTGTGATTTGTTTCACAGAGCTCCACAGACTTTTGGCAGAGCCTCCAGGACGAGGGTGGTTTTGCAGCCTCCCTATACTGCTGATAGGCCATAGCTTTCTGCACCGTCAACACTTTCTTTATCCTGACAGAGAGAAGCAGAGGACATAATCAATTCCTCAGGCCTTTGTTCTTTTCTTTCCTCTCAGGCTTCATGCATTTATTTAAATGTGAACTCTCTCTAGGGCCCACCTAGTATTTAGATGTGTTTTGATCAACCACATAATGAGTAGAAAAGAGACACAGTCTCTTGATTAAAGCATGTGTTGTTTACACTTGTCCATTTTCTCCACCACTTTTCTAATCTTATAGACAGGAGGGTCTATGAATGAGTTCATGTTTTATGGCTGAGCAAAATTACAGGTTTTCCAGTAAATTGTGTGTTTTTTTAAAGGGGCCCATTTAATGTTCTCAAATGTTGTGAATTCATCTTTTTCCATGGTGTTACATATTAAGTAACATTATTTTGACAATGCTAGTGTGTATTGTTCTTGTGTGTGTTGTATCCTCTATCTGTTTCTTTTTCTCTCTCTCTCTCCACATGAGCGGAGATCAGGAGCAGCTGTGAGAGGGGCGGCGCCAATTATAAAAGCATGCTGTTTGCGCTCTTCATCGAGTTCTCTTCCTGTTTCCCCTCGCTGTTGTGTGTGTGTGTGTGTGTGTGTGTGTGTGTGTGCGTGCGTGCGTGCGTGCGTGCGTGCGTGCGTGTGTGTGAGCAGATCGCTCTAAGTTCTCTTTGTGGCAGTGATATCTTTCTGTCTGAAACCTTTTTCCAAAGTCATCTGGTGAGATACTCTGTTAAATACGGTACTAGGACGGTATTCTGTGTTAGCTGTGGCCAAATGTTAACTTACTGCTGAATGATCTAAGGGAACGTCCCCTTTTCTTTTGTCCAGTTTTCTCCTGTTTAATGGATATTTGTGGAGGTCAGAATTGTTTGTTTCATTTACGGAACTTTATTTTCGGTTTTAGGTAAGAAATTTAATATTAGGTAGCGTACCTTGTTTTGTTTATTGCTTTTGGCCTTTTTGTTCCCTGGTTCCTATACTGGAATTTTTGTTTAATAAATTTGTTACCCCTTTTTCACAACTTGGCCTGTGTGTGAGTGCTTGGGGAACAGGAACGGGGACTCCGGGTGACCTCTTTTAACAGCGGTCATCCTTAACCTTATGTGCGTAGCGAGGTGCATTCGCTACGTAACATAATTGGGGGCTCGTCCATAAGTTATTGTGTGAAAGCTCATCTGCCTTTTGTTTGTCTGCGCGTCAAAATTGGTGAGTAAAACTTTTTTCTCTTTCCTCGTGATTGTTGTAATAAGGGGGATTGTTGTTGGGTGAGGGGGAGGAAATATGGAAGCTGAAGTGAAAGCTTTTATTGATTCTCCATCGTTAGAGTGATTAGATCGCTTTCGAAAAAAAGATTTGCTGCAAGTGGCAGAGCTCTATAAAATATCCGTTTCTTCTGCTGCAACGAAAGCTGAAATTAAAGCCGAACTTCTCTCTGAACTGACCTCACAAGGTGTTTTTCCAGAGGAGCTCAAAGCCGCTGTTTCCCCTGCAGCAGATTACGACGCGAATGTGGCACTGAAATTAAAGGAACTTGAGTTTAAAATTAAACAACAAGAATATGAGACTCACCTATTACGCATTCATGAATTAGAACTACGCCAGGAAGCTAGAGAAGTGCAAGCTGCTGAGGGTAGTCAGTTTGATCCCGGTCGCTATATGAAACTCGTTCCTCAATTTAGAGAGTCGGAAGTGGACGCTTACTTTACTGCTTTCAAGCGAGTGGCAGGCAAATTGGCCTGGCCAAAAGAAATGTGGGCAGTGAGCAATTTTTTTGGGCAAGGCGCAGGAGGTGTGCTCCGCGTTGTCCATGCAAGATTCGCTAAAATATGACGTTGTTAAAGCTGCTGTATTGAAGGCGTACGAATTGGTGCCAGAGGCATATAAGCAGAAGTTCAGGGGCCATACTAAAAAAGCTCAACAAACCTTTTTAGAGTTTACTCGATGCTAGAGAAATGGAGCACTGCATCTGAGGTTACCACTTTCGTACATGCAGTAATTGAACCTCGGATGATGGAGACTGAGAACACTGGGCTGCACACTGATATCTTTAAACCTTTTCTGCTCGAAGGTTCGGTTTCCACGTCTCCAGGGGAGACCGTGAAAGCCGTGTCCATCCTGCGGGACACTGATGCAGCCCACTCTTTCATTCGGGAGAACATCCTGAATTTATCGGAAAGGACCTATATTAGTTCAGATGTTTTAATTCGCGGAATTTAACTGGGTTGTGTGAGAATTCTGGTTCAGTCTGTGTTTTTAAAATCTACACTGGTCACTGGAGTAGTCAAAGTGGGGGTGTGCGCACAATTTCCCGTTGATGGGGTAAATTTTATTCTGGGGAACGATTTGGCCGGAGGTAGTGTTTTCCCCTGTCCAATTGTGTCTGATTGTCCTGATAATAATGTTGCTGAGGTAACTGACACATCTAAATTTTTCCCAGCCTGTGCGATTACACGCTCACAGTCACGTAAATTTGAAAATACTGTTGACTTGTCTGATTCGTTTCTGCTGCACTCGGATCCTACCGAGTTCGTTCTGTCAGTGGATGACAATGTGGTGAGTAGAAATGAAATCATATTTGATAATCAAATTGTTAATATTGGTTGTAAACAACTGAGTGAAGCACAAAAATCCGACCCGTCATTATCTTATTGTGTTGACTCTGCTGTCAAAACTGAATCCGAACTAGATGGCGTTAGAATTGGGTACTTCTGGGATGGTGGAATTCTGATGCGTAAGTGGACATCAGCGTCAGCGTCAAATTGTGTTGCCAGCCCGTTATCGTTCAGCAGTGTTGAAATTAGCCCATGACCACGTCATGGCAGGACACTTTGGTGTTAATAAAACTTTTAGTCGCATCACAAAGTATTTTTTTTGGCCTAGTCTGAGATCGAGTGTGGGTAATTATTGCCGTTCATGTTCAGGTCGCCGGGAAGCCTAATCAAGTCTTGCGGCCGGCTCCCTTGCAACCTATACCGGTGATGGGTGAGCCCTTTGAGCATTTAATTTTGGATTGTGTTGGTCCCCTTCCTAAATCTAAGCAGGTTTTTCAGTACATTTTAACACTGATGTGCGCGGCCACTAGATTTCCTGAAGCCGTACCTTTACGCAACATTAAAACTCAGTCAATTGTAAAGGAGCTGATTAAATTCTGTTCGCTCTTTGGTCAACCTCGCGTAATCCAAACCGACCGTGGAACGAATTTTATGTCTACTCAGTTTAAGCGAGCGCTCGAGGCAATTTCAGTGTCACATCAAGTCTCCAGCGCATATCATCCACAATCACAGGGAGTGTTAGAGCGCTTCCACCAAACAATTAAACCAATGCTGCGTACTCACTGTGTCGATGCAGAAAAAGACTGGGCAGAGAGCCTCTGGTTTTTAATGTTTGCTGTGAGGGAAACCGTGCAGGACTCGCTCGGATATAGTCCGGCAGAGCTTGTTTATGACGAATCCGTAATCCGCAGCCCCTTGAAGCTTATGAAGGAGCAGTTACTAGCGAGTGAATCTTCTTCTATACCAGTAACTGAGTATGTGGACTCATTACGTAAACGTTTGTCACGCTCATGTGATCTTGCCAAAATTCACTTAACGAATTCTCAAGCTATTTCAAATGTGCCATATCAACATGCTGAAACTCTATCACTCAAGAAACCCCAGCGAAGTGATGTGTAAATCTGCAGTGGCAGTGGCAGTGGCAGCTGTATCAAAGGACAGTGATATGGAAGTGGAAACTTGTGACGCAGTGTGTGTGGGGAGTTTACAAACCTCTGTCATTTTAAAGGACTTGAATGCTAGTCTGTCTTACCTATGTGATGGTCAAAAAGACAGTATGATGTGCTTGATACACAGTTTTGCAGAGATCTTTACAGATGTTCCATCCCGCACAAACGTTTTGTATCAAGATATTGATGTAGGCAGCGCATCTCCGATCAAACAACACCCATATAGAGTCAATCCTTTTAAGCGCAAGATTATGAAAACAGAAGTGAAATATATGCTCACTCATGGTTTAGCGGAGCCATCGCAGAGTGCATGGAGCTCCCCCTGCCTTTTAGTTCCGAAATCTGATGCATCTTTGCGTTTTTGCACTGATTTTAGAAAAGTAAATGCAGTTACCAAACCTGACTGTTTTCCTTTCCGAGAATGGATGACTGTATCAACAAAGTTGGACCTGCTAAATTTGTTACAAAGCTTGACTTGCTTAAAGGTTATTGGCAAATACCTCTTACTCCACGTGCTGCTGAAATTTCTGCTTTTGTCACCCTAGACTTCTTTGGTCAATATTCTGTGATGGCGTTCGGGATGAGGAACGCCCCTTCCACATTCCAAAGACTTATGAACTTTGTCTTACGAGACATTAAAAACTGTGACACATATCTGGATGATATCGTGGTGTACTCTTTTACGTGGGAGGAGCATGTTGAAACCTTACATGAGGTATTTTCAAGATTGAAAGCTGCATTGTTGACTGTAAATCTCGCTAAATGCGAATTTGCTAAAGCTTATATCACCTACCTGGGTAAACATGTGGGGCAGGGTCAAGTGTTCCCTGTCAGTGCCAAAGTGGATGCTATAATGGATTTTCCTAAGCCCTCTAACAAACGAGATCTGCGCCGTTTTCTCGGCATAGCCGGCTACTATAGAGGGTTTTGCCGGAACTTTGCCAGCCTGGTTGCTTCCCTGACTGATCTTCTTCGGCCCTCCAATGTATTCCGCTGGTCACCGGAGTGTGAACTTTCTTTTAATGGTGTAAAAGATCTGCTGAGCAACGCACCTGTTCTCACTGCTCTGGACTTTGAGCGCCCCTTTCAGCTGGAGGTAGACGCAAGCGCTGTGGGAGCAGGAGCTGTCCTTTTACAAAGTGCTGAAACCGGCATTTTAAAACCTGTGTGCTACTTAAAGAAGTTTAATCGAAACCAGTGCAACTATAGCACAATTGAAAAAGAAGCCCTTTCTTTGTTGCTAGCTTTGAAACACTTCGAAGTATATTTGGGTGGCTCAAGTTTCCCGATCAAAGTTTACAACGACCACAACCCTCTGGTGTTTTTAAATCGCATGTTTAATTCAAATCAACGGTTGATGCATTGGGCACTTTCACTGCAGGAATTTAATATTGAAATTGTGTACAAGCACGGGACTGAGAATGTGATAGCGGACGTGCTGTCCAGAGCTCCGGGTGCTGAAAGCTTTGGGTAAAGTGTGTAGTAGTAAAAAAAACTTTTTTCTATGGCCACTTTTCTTTTGTCCAGTTTTCTCCAGTTTAATGGATATTTATGGAGGTCAGAATTGTTTGTTTCATTTACGAACTTTATTTTCGGTTTTAGGTAAGAAATTTAATATTAGGTAGCGTATGTTGTTTTATTTATTGTTTTGGCCTTTTTGTTCCCTGGTTCCTATACTGGAATTTTTGTTTAATAAATTTGTTACCCCTTTTTCACAACTTGGCCTGTGTGTGAGTGCTTGGGGAACAGGAACGGGGAGGTGCATTCGCTACTTAACACATGGAAAGATAGATAGAGAGAATTCAGTGTCAAAATGCCTGTTTTAAGATGGGTACAGACTACACGGCTAGCTTAAACATTCTAAGACTTGAATTCAACACAATGAAAGACAGATTCTTGTTGAAAGTCTCTTCACTTCTCGATCATTTTGCTAAAAGGATAATTTTCACCAAAAAATTTAAAGTCTGTCAGCATTTATTCACACTTGAGTTTTATTTTTGATATTTATTAATTAGATAGTGATATTTTGGGTGAACTCCAAACAACTTCAGTAAAATGTCAATTTTTTTCTGGATTTATTATCAAATAATGTTTGCAATATTCACGTTACAGATTGTTTATATTTGTTTTGAGGTATCATTTCAAAATGCAGGCTAATGAATGTGTCATGGACTGACTGATGAATGGCGTGACTTTAGGACACCTGAGATCTTACAGTGTGACATGAGGATCACTTTCATACAGTCTGACAAGCTACAGTCAATAGATATGTAAAGATTAATCCAAATTGCACAGTGTGAGACAGGCTTAACACAGGAAGTCTTTACCCAATTTTTTAACCACCATATTCTTTTAAACTGATGAAAATGATCATTTAGAAAAATTAACTCAATCACCAAAATTCTTCATCACTAAATACTCTAGCACTCTCGTCAGTCAGTGTAGCCTTCAGTGTGCATTACTCAAACCTATGCTTTACTTTGTGGTGTCTGACTGGTCTTGACAAAAAAATCACTGATGTATTCTGATATTCCAATGCGTAAAAGCACAACTCTTAATGATGAAGCCAAGAGTAAGTGAAAGGAGAGGTGCCTCCGCAAGAGGGCGTGCCAGACCAACAAACCAGCTAAAGGAACTTTGGCTGACCTCACTGCTTAGTTTACACACATAACTCTCAGTGCATGAATGTGTAGGCACACTATGAATGCAGGCTGATGATAAAACTGCCTAAATGATTGACTTATGTTTTATAATATACTCGGATGACTATGTATCTGTCTCCCCGAAGGATCTCCTCCCTGATAAGCATGCTCTTCGAATGTAGAATTTAATTAGGTTATGCACCTGTTTATGAATGATATGCTCTGTATCCGAACACTGTTTTTGAACCCTGTCTCCAAACACGGTCCCAGAGTTGATCGTTATCTGTGCATGATGAGTATAAAAGCTGAAATGTACAAACCAGCTTTACGCTTTCTGACTTCTCTATACTGAAGTTGATTGCCCTTTATCCTCAACGGAGGATAAAGTAAAGGATTTTGTTTTCTGCTATTTGTATTTTGTTTATTCTACTTTTTCACTGGATTTTATTTTATTAATAAAAGTATATTTTATTACTTATCTTCTCTGGAGTGGACATTGACTTCCTTTTGCAGAACGCATCGAGTTACCCTGTGTGGTAAAGTATGAATCTAATTTATTCTTTTTGCAAAAACATTATAAAGACGATCCTCTAACTACACTCTAGCTAAGAAATATGGCGAAGGGAGGATCCTGGTTTATCTTTGTTTAATTAAGGTAATTAAATAAAGGCGATCAAGCACAACTTGCCTTGCTGGAATACATCCCGATTTCCTACGATTCCCTCCAGGTCTCCTACATTTCCTTACTGGTCTTTATCTTCTTCTCTAGGTTTCACCAGATCCTGGCAACAGCCATCATCATCATCATCTTTGCTCAGAGTGTGCTTCTCAGACTAGTTGATCAAAAAAAAAAAAAAAAAACAATCAGTTGATCAGACTTTCCCTCAAAGGCCGTTATAGTTGCTGTACTCACCTGCCACTTCTGTTATCTCAAGCCTGACAATAAACACCTATTTGGGATAAATATGTTCTGCGTTTTGTCTGCTTCTGATATACTTATTCATAAAATATGGTCTGAACACTATAATGTATTATTCGCACATTTATGAAAATATTAATTATAATTTCTCAGACGGCGGTTCATTCTGCAGTGGCGACCCCTGTTAAATAAGGGACTAAGCCAAAGGAAAATGAATGAATTTCTTTGACATATTTCTTTCTTCTTACTCTATAAAGAATATTCTAAACATAGTTATAACACGTAATTTCTAATAAGAGATTTCTTTTATATTTGCCTTGATGATATATTTCAAGATATCAGTATTTAGCTTAAAGTGACATTTAAAAGCTTTACTAGGTTCATTACGTTAACTAGGCAATTTAGTGTAATTAGGCAAGTCATTGTATAAAAAAGATTTGTTCTGTAAATATTGCTTAAGGAGGCTAATAACATTGAAATGTTTAAAATAAATATAAAAAACGGCTCTTATTCTGGCCAAAACAAAACAAATAAGACTTTCTCCAGAATAAAAAATATAGAAAATACTGTGAAATATTCCTTGCTCTGTTAAACATCATTTGGGAAATATTTAAAAAAAAAAAGAGAAAGAGAGAGAAAATCATTCACTGGAGAATTAATAATTTTGACTTTAATTGAACATATTTAAAAAACTGTATCAATTAAAGACAAAATCATTTCAATTATTTGAAGCTGTTCTTGGACACCCATAGAAATATCTAATATGCCCGTATATGATAACATAAAAGAATTTACAGCTAATATATTTAACACCTATGTACATACACTAACCGGCCACTTTATTAGGTACACCTTACTAGTACCGGTTTGGACCCTCTTTTGCCTTCAGAACTGCCTTAATCCTTCATGGCATAGATTCAACAAGATACTGAAAATATTCCTGTGAGATTTTGGTCCATACTGACATGATAGCATCACGCAGTTGCTGTAGATTCGTCCATGATGTGACTCTCCTGTTTCACAAAAGCGCTCTATTGGATTGATGTCTGGTGACTGTGGAGGCCATTTGAGTACAGTGAACTCATTGTCGTGTTCAAAAAACCAGGCTGAGATGATTCGCACTTTATGACATGGTGCATTATCCTGCTGGAAGTAGCCATCAGAAGATGGGTACAATGTGGTCATAAAGGGATGGACATGGTCAGCAACAATACTCAGGTAGGCTGTGGCATTGACACGATGCTCAATTGGTGCTAATGGGCCCAAAGTGTGCCAAGAAAATATTCCCCACAACATTACACCACCACCACCAGCCTGAACCGTTAATACAAGGCAGGATGGATCCATGCTTTCATGTTGATGACACTCAGATCTACCTAGCCTTACTGCCTAATGACTACAGCCCCATTGACACCCTCTGCCAATGCATTGATGAAATTAACAATTGGATGTGCCAAAACTTTCTTCAGTTAAACAAAGAGAAAACTGAAGTGATTGCGTTTGGGAACAGAGATGAGGTTCTCAAGGTGAATGCGTACCTTGGCTCTAAGGGTCAAACAACAAAACATAAGGTCAAGAATCTTGGTGTGACTCTGGAGTCAGATCTGAGTTTCAATAGTCATATCAAAGCAGTTAGTAAATCAGCATACTATCATCTCAAAAACATTGCAAGAATTAGATGCTTTGTTTCCAGTGAAGACTTAGAGAAACTTGTTCATGCTTTTATCAGCAGCAGGGTGGATTACTGTAATGACCTCCTCACTGGCCTTCCCAAAAAGACAGTCAGACAGTTGCAGCTCATCCAGAACGCTGCGGCCAGAATTCTGACCAGAACCAGGAAATCAGAGCACATCACACCTGTCCTCAGGTCTTTACACTGGCTCCCAGTCACATTTAGAATATATTTTAAAGTATTATTACTGGTCTATAAATCACTAAATGGCCTAGGACCTCAATACATTACAGATATGCTCACTGCAACATTTCTCTAATCTTCTATTGTCCAAGTTTGGTAAGCCTGTGTGAATTGTAGCCTCAGTTTACTTTTCTTAGCTGACAGGAGTGACACCTGGTGTGGTCTTCTGCTGCTGTAGCCCAAGGCAGTGTGTCTTTAATCTTTTAAACAACAGGGGGAAAAGTAATCATTTCTACTTTAAGAGGTTCTGGTGCATCACAGCTAAACAACTACAGGAGCTTTCAACAAACATTAAGATATTTTAACATTTATAGGCTTATAATTATAATTCATTACTTACAATGAACAGAGGAGAGGTCTGCAGCTTGCAAAATCGCTGCATTTGAGCTGTGAAATTTACAGGATTCTAATCCAATGTTGTTGTAGTATCACCTCCTCTCTAAATCCAAAGGTGGAGCACATTCAGCTGAGCTTTCCTGCTTTACTTATGCAGAGATTTTTCTGAATTCCCTGAATTTTTCTCAATATTATGTATGTACTTATGTAAAGTTGTGCTTTTCTAATTTTTCTAAACCCTTTCTGGGTAGCACAGTTCAAACAGAAAGCAAAGAGAAGGTGGTCTTTCATGGCTGTTCGAATGCGTTGAACCACATAAACATTTTAAAACTGAAAGCAATCTGACAGAATGAGATTTCAACTACTTCTGAAAGAGGGAAGCAAGGCCAAGTTCAGAATCTTTTACCTTGTTTACAGCCTTATTTAGCGTTGTCCACTTGTGATTGTCCAAATATCTTACTATCTTGATCTTAATTAAAATGTCATCTTGATTTCAGGAATACACAGGGCCTAAATGATGACAGCCACATATTTTACAACTAAATCCTCATCAAACCCCAAACATTCATTCTTTTTATTTTCGGCTTAGTCCCATTATAATCAGGGCTTGCCAGAGCGCAATGAACCGCCAACTTATCCAGCATATGTTAAGCAGATGCCCTTCCAACCACAACCCATCACTGGGAAACATCCATACACACTCATTCACACACATACACTACAGACAATTTATCTTACCCAATTCACCTGTACCACAGGTCTTTGGACTTGTGGGGAAAACCGGAGCAACACGGTTCAACATGCGAACACGGGGAGAACATGCAAACTCCACACAGAAATGCCAACTGACCCAGCCGGGACGACCTTCTTGCTGTGAGGCGATTGTGCTACCCACAGTGCCACCGTGCTGCCCTTCATTTTATTAAAGGGTTTAAAACATTTTGTAATGATCTGCTTTCAACCACATCCAGAAGAAGTCAAAACACTATTCTGAGTGGACGGTTTTTGTTTGTGTTTAGAAAAGGACTAAAGTTTGTTAGAAAGCTGATTAACGACTAAGTTATTATGTTTGAATGACCACAAACAATCACAAACTCCTCCACATCTGATATCTTATCTGTCTTTAAACACTCATGTAACTTTACAATTAATAATATCAACGTGTAGTATTTTATGTGATGATATTATGGGCGCTACTGCACACTTCAGCAGATATTAGCTAAATATTAGTTAGTTATCGCGCTAAAGGGAGAAAAAAGTAGGCCTATTTACAGATGAACAACTTACCTGTACATGAAGCCCTGGACAGATGGATAATTTAGCAACATTTCGCTTCTTTTCTTCCTCAAACGCTTTGTTTTTATAAGCCCTTTGTCCACCTGTTGCTTTCTCTCCATTATCCCATGGTTAACGGTTGTTGTAAGATCAGATACGGTTGCGGCCGGAAGTTAACGAGAAATATTTATGTTATTTATTAAATTACCCAATAAATTGTATTTTATTAACATCTACACCTACCTCAACTCGAAACCCAAGTGTCACAGAGCAGTAAAAATATTAATTATTGTTAAACAGTGTTACAAAAATGATGCTATTTTGATGTACGTATCCGCAGCTGTATCCTATCTAGATTTCACCATGGTAACCGTTTTGGCACAGAGATTAATTATTATTACTATTTTTTTAATTTTCATTTATTTATATTGAATGCTGAATTCTGAAACGATAACAACTTTAGTATAATGTTATTGTCAATAATATATAATAAATATTAAGAATTTGACACTGCTGACTGACTATTTTCCCTCTTTCCTGCTGCTGGGCGCGATCATGCATTGAAAATGGCATAAACTATTATGGGGTTAATTAATACTTAAAATAGTAATAATAATTTATTTATTTGATTATTTATTGAGTTTTTATTATTGTTTTTAAATTAAGAACATCATTTAACATTGTCATATAAATAATTTAAAATTATTTTATTAATTATTACTGTGTGCTGTATATTTAACAATCAAACTATAACAAAATCTTGCAATTATGACATCCACATCGTAAAGTCGAAAGTCCTTTAAGGGTTTTAAAATAAATATTTAAATGAGCCTTAAAAGGGAAGATATTGAGTATCCTTTCGGTCCATTTGTTTGTGTAAAACTTGCCTAAAATGTGAGAGATTTAACACAGAAATGTGACTTTTATTTTCTCAAGAGAATCAAATATAAACATTTTTTTTTAAAATAATTAACTTTTATTTAGAAAAGAAGAATGTACAATATAAATCAGGAAGTAATCCGTAGAAGACTGGAACACAAGAATATACAATTACAAAGTGATGAGAACAATGAGTAAAAGAAGTAATAGAAAAAATTAAATAAATACAAAAAATTAAACAAAATAAAGAAAGGGGAAGTACAAAGTTAAATAAAATTTTAAAAATACAGAAAGCATTAATTACTAACATACTGGAAGCATGATATTTTCATAAGTTTCTATTAGCTTGCAGAATTTTTAGTTTTTAGATAGACGTATAGCTATAAGCAAGGAATCAATTTCAATTAGAAAATGGGCAAATGAGGGAGAGGATTTAAGAAATTTTTGTTTATGGACAAAGAATTTTGCATATAATATAAAAAAGTTATATATATATTCTTCATTTTTATTCTTGGCACTAGAATAATAACAAATAATATCTTTCAATTTAAAGATTTGTTTTGTTGATTGGGATTTATTCAAATAATTATATAGATCTGACCAAAACTTTTGTGAGATTTTACATGTAAAAAACATGTGAGTCAGAGTTTCCTCATTTTCCTGACAGAAAGAACAAGTAATTGCAATATCAGTAAATTTTGAGATAAATGCATTGACCGGGTATATTTTGTGTAGAATTTTAAAATGAATTTCCTTTGCTTTATTTGGGATTACATATTTATATGGGAGAAGCCATGTTCTTTTCCAATCAATATCTTCTATTAATGCTGACCAATATGATTTCCCTCTTGGAGCAATTTGATTTTTTTTTGTTGGAGAATTCGAAGAATAAGTTTGTTGTTGCATTTCTTATCATATACACTAATACCTTCTATTAATAAGGAGGGTTCTATGGTTCTTTTTTCATGAACTGTTCATAAGTTAACAAGTTCCCCAAGTCATCAAATAAGGAAAATAAATGTAATATATCTCTGTCATACCAATTAGAAAAAATAAGGATTTATTCTTAACTGTAATATCAGTGTTGTTCCATAAAAATGTTTTATGTGGACAAAAGTTATGGGAATAGCATATTTTCCACGCCAGTAATGCTTGCTGGTAAAAGTTACTTAAATTTATAGGGAGTTTATTCGGAGCAAAATTACATTTCAAAATAAATGGGACACCGCCAATTTTATTAAACCAATAGTTGGGAATAAAATACCAGATTGAATTTGAACTAGTTAAACATTTTTTAATCCAATTGACTCTGAAAGCATTTATAGAATTGTTTATATCAATAGCTTCTAATCCCCCTTTGTCTTTGTTAAGTGAAATTATTGCCTTTTTTTAATTTATGAGGCCTTTTTTTCCAAATAAAATCAAAAAATTATTTATATCTTTCTTGATTTTATCATTAACAGTTAAGGACAATAAAGGATTTGTGTTGCGTTTATTCCCTCGTTCTAGAAGCCGTGACGTCACGGTTTATGGAACGTTAATTCCATATATTCGGCCGCGCGAAGCCATTTTCTCAGTTGTTATTGAACTAGCGAAAAAAAAAGTCTTTATCTGTTGTATCTCGACAGATTTCCAGAGATTTTACAGTACAGTTAAATCTTTGACTTGTTTTTTGAAAATTTTCCACTTATGGATTCTTCAGCAACAACACCTCCGATCGCCGGACCAGCTTCAACGTCAGTTGGAGGAATTACAGGTATTTGAAGAGTATTTTACACGTATTAACATCATTTTATACTTTTGCTCGATATAATTTAGGCATAACGTTAATTGGCTCATTCCTACTATTTAATGCCACTTCAGGGTAGTAACTGTCCCTGATGAAGGGTTATATTTCCCAAGATTTTATCATTTGAGTTGAAGGAGTAGGCCCTACTTATTAAACTAGAAAAATATAGTGGTTCAGCTCAGGATATTACGGTTTATCATTTTTTACAGAATTTTCACATGTAACACAGGCCAAATGTCCGCCGTTACAGCACATTCATCTTTTGAAAGGTGTTTAAAATAGTTAGTGTAATATTTACATTGTCGAAGAGCTAAAACGTCCCTCACTTTACCCTGCAATAGTGTTTTTCAAAAGGTATTACTAAACAAAAATGATCTAAAAAAAGACTTGTTATGATTCACGGCGCATTGTATAATTTATGTATTTCGTTTAGTATTAAAAGAGACTGCAGTGCAATTAAATCCTGTTTTAAAGTGATTTAATTTGGTCAGTTCTTAGGATGCAAGTTACCAGAAAAACACGTGTAATATATGAAGAGTTCAGATGCAAAAACCTCTAAATGCCATCTGAAATGTTGACTTAAAGTGAACAATTTTCTCAGACTCAAAAAACAATAAAGAAAAATGAATACGCCAAGTTTACGATTAATGTCTACTATATTGACATATTGGACATATGTTAAAACAATCCTGTATCACTGTTATTGATAAAATGTCGTGATATTAAATGATAGTGAATTATTGTTCAGCCCTAGTTTGTAGAGTACAGTTTTATGACTGTCTTTGTCTTTGTAAGAGAAGCTGAAATGGTTCATGAAAGTATAGTCATAAATCAGTTGTATTTTGATAACTAATATTGTATAAATGTTTGTTATTTTTATAAGTCTTTATATTATAAATGTGTCTTATTGTACAGATAACCACATTGTGCATCTGTTTACAGTTTTGACAGAAAATCAGGACCCAGAGCCCGTTCCAGGGCCATCAGTGACTGAAGGACCGTTGACTGAATTTGCTTCAATGTCAGTTGAGCCATCGAGTGTATCAGGTACTTTTGGGACAGATTTTTTCCCTCCATGTTTTAGAAAAGTTATTGAATTACCCGCCTGAGTCAAATGTGAAATCTGCATATTTTGTAGTGGGGCTACTATCTTCTGAGAACTTCCTGACCCCAGAGTTATACATGCCGTATATTCAAATTAATAAACATTAAAAGCGTCGTGTTTGTTACTTTAGTACTTTTCTCTTATTAGTGAAGTAAATTCACCGTCCACTGAGACAATCACTTTTCCTTTTCTTTGATACAATCAAAAGAATGAACACATTCTCTCGTTGAGTGTGTGATTCAATGTGACTGTTAATAATAATCATTTAATCAAAAGTAATGCACATTATATTTTTAAAAAAGTAACTCAAATATTATTAGTTTTTGTAAGTGATGCGTACTTTACTTGTTACTTAGAAAGGTAACATTATTCTGTAACTTACGTTTCTTGTATGTATTACCCCCAACACTGGTGCCCACGGATTAAATATTGATCGAATAGTACACACTGACCAGTGAAAGCCTTGACATTCACATAGTTTGTGATTATGAGGATGTTTCATCATGCAAAATACCTTAGGGATTGCTCCCTTAACATCTACTATACTGAAATATTGGATATATGTTAAAAAATCCTAAATCACTGTTATTGAAAAACATATTGTGATATTAAATGATAGTGAATTATTGTTCAGCCCTAGTTTGTAGAGTAGTTTTATGACTGTCTTTGTCTTTGTGGAAGAAGCTGAAATGACTCATGAAAGCATGATCAAATATCAGTTGTATTTTGATAACTAATATCGTATAAATGATTGTTATTTTTATAAGTCTTTATATTATGAATGTGTCTTATTGTACAGATAACCACATTGTGCATCTGTTTACAGTTTTGACAGAAAATCAGGACACAGAGCCCGTTCCAGGGCCATCAGTGACTGAAGGACCGTTGACTGAATTTGCTTCAGTGTCAGTTGAGCTATCGAGTGTATCAGGTACTTTTGGGACAGATTTTTGCCCTCCATGTTTTAGAAAAGTTATTTAATTAACCGCCTGAGTCAAATGTGAAATCTGCATATTTTGTAGTGGGGCTGGATGATATGACCAAAATTTATATCACAATTTTTAAAATTTCCATCAATATTATATAATTCTGATAAAGATATAAACAATATTTAAAAACCTTAGAAAAACGGCCAAAAACGCTCACAAATGAAAAAGTTCAAACCTCCTCCTTTAGAGCTCTGTATTATTTTAGAAATAAAACCAGTAGAAATAATTGTTCACCTTTTATTTGAATTAGCATACAAACAAGAAACATTAATTTAACATAGATAAACCATTAAACAAAGATAAAACCCTCAGATTTGGCCAGTTATTCCAATGGACTGAAATAAAAACACTGCTTCAGCCAGGATAAAGGTATGAGCAACAACCAATAGCCTATATAAATAAATAAGGTTTAATAGAAATAAAGGCAATTGCTATTTGCATTTACAGATGCTATTTACAGTAAGTTAACAGCAACAGAAGTATTCATTATTTTAGTGTAAATAGAGTGTTAATACAAAATAGATGCTATTTATATTGCATTTATAAGAAGGTAGATGCCATTTACACTAATATACACTATTTACACTAATAGTTAATAGAATTTAGATGCATCAAGATACTGTGTGGGTGTATATTAACACTGAAAACAAGTTAATTCTGACTGTACAAAGAGTAACATATTGTACTTTACCTACCTAATAAACAAATATAATGTGCTAATGGCTTATGTAAAGATGCAGGACCACATACTATAGTGTAATTTACCGTAGTGCCAAGGCTGTTGTGCATGAGAGGACATACTTTACATGTAACAGTGTTAGGGTTATGTCATTCATTGTACATGTATACAAAATATCTATAAGAACAATTGTTCAAATTAAATCCGAAAAGAAACAGTCAGGACACATTTTAAAACAGAAATCAAATGATTATTGTTTTTAGTGCCTGCATTTTTATTGTCTGGAGAAAAACGTAATGGTCATCTTTTGAAGTTGTCTACACATTAAACTATAAGTGGGCGCACAAAAAAATGTAGAAATAACTACATTTCACACTTTGGATAATATTGCAGTAAAAGTTTGTCTTCAATGTATTTTCTCATGGTGTTAGTCAGTGCGTTTCTGCTGGGAGTAGCTGGCCTTCACATTTTGCCACAGTACTGGGGGGAAAATATAGACATACATTAGTTGTCTATACATTAACGTGCATTCTCTTTATCAGCAATATTGGTTTTGGCTACAAGGTGGAACACGTGTATTGGTAAAAATGTTTGTGCACTAGTACTGTAGTTTATACAAAACACTATGACAGCAGAATGTTACCTTTTCATCTGTTATCATCAATAACATCAACTGTGCGATCATATAGATCAGTATTAGAGTAGCTGTGTCAAACTCAGAGCCAGAATTTTAGTTACAACCCTGCTCCAACACACATACCTTTAGGTTTCAAACAAGTCTTAAAGACTTAATTAGTTTGATCAGGTGTGTTTAATTATATTAAAGCTAAATTGTAGAGATGCCCCTAATTTTAGGCTGAAAAAATGAGCCGAAATAGGTTAATGCTGTGTCACTCTGTCCAGCATTCTGGTTTCACTCTTTCCAGTGATGTATGGTTTGTTAGGATAGGACAACATTTGTCTTTTAATGACAACATTAATATTCGAATGAATGTTTTCCTAAAAGAGAAAATCAACTTTTTTTATTCATAAAATGTATTTCTGGCTAGTTAAATTAAAAAGTCTTTTAAAATTATATTATTTAATAAAACAATAAATATTTATTTCAATGCTTTTTGAGCTATAACCAACCAATGCCAAATGCTGGCTACTGTATCAAAATATTGGAAATGTGTTTAAAAATCATATCACTGTTACTGAAAAATATATCCTGTTTTATTTTAATAATGAATAATTGTCCAGCCCTAGTTTATAGAGTAAAGTTTTATTTTTAATTGTAAAAAAGGCTAAAGTTTTGCAATGTCTTTTTGACAGAAGCTGCAACGGCTCGAGAAGGTATGAAAAGTCTTAATTGTATTTTTTAAATAATCCTGTATACATGTTTCATTTATTTTTAAGTGTTTATATTAAAGTTATTAATGTATTCTAAAATGAACAGATAATTACCATCCCAACTCTCCACCAGGTTTGACAAGAAATGAGGAGACTGAGCCGGTCCCAGGCCCATCAGCGCTGCACCCCACACAGGCTGCATCAGATTCGAGGCTATTCAATCGATCGATTGGATCAGGTACATCTGAAACAGAGATTTTTTTTTTATTGGTGTTTTTTCACAGTATCACAGTACTTATATTATATATATAAGAATCTTAAATGAACATGTCTTATATCTTTCAGTGACGAACAAGTATAATATAGTGAGAGAGCTGGGAAGAGGACGCTATGGCATCGTTAAAATGGGAGTACGAAAGTCCGATCAGCAGAAGGTAAACCTCCTCTACACTTCTCTCTGTTTTCTTTTTTCAGTTCAGTGACTGCAGATCAATATAGACCTGTGCTCACAATAAAAGAATCAATGTTTTTGCAAGAAGTTTACTTATGTTCTCCATCTTTTCATCCACAGGTTGCCATCAAATTCATTAAAAGGGCTAAAAAACGAGAGAAGGACTTTGTAAGATTGAAAACCAGTGCATATTAGTAAATGACTCTGAATACAAATTACATTGAAAAAACAAGATTAAAGACTTCCATTTGTATTTGTTCTCCAGCCTGGCGATCCCAGAGAAGGCCTCAAAGAAGTGGTGCTACTGAATATGCTCATGGCACCTCCAAGCACCTACATTGTACAGATCTTTGAGTGGTTTCAAACGGAAAAATACTTTCACGTGGTCATGGAGTATCCAGAGCCCTGTGAACCAATCGGACGTTTCCTTAGCCACTGTGGACACTTGGAAGATAGTGTTGGGAAGAGACTGATGGTGCAGGTTGTCCGGGCCGCTCAAGAGTGCATAAACCATGGGGTTTGCCATAATGACATGCACTCTCAAAACGTTTTAATCAACACAGCTTTGATGCAGATCAAGATTATTGACTTTGGACAAGGACTACAGATCAGGGGTAAGTATTCCTTTGCTCCTAAATGTCAGAGAGGGACTAGCAAACCTCTAGTACACAAACTTGTGCAATTTAGGGTTTAGTTTTCTCTTGAGTGGGCTTCACTGCTGTTTACTAACCTCAAAACTGTTTTACTTACAGAACCAGAAGTTCATCCACATCCCAAATACACAACATGCTTACGACATGCTCTTGAAACAACAGTGAAATCTGTGGGTCATCTTTTGGAATACATAGCAGTCCGCGTCTGCATACCTAAAGGTGAGATAATGACACTCACAACACAATGATAATAACATTCAGTACATACAGTAAGTCCTCTGTATAATGTATCTATAATACTACAATATATCTGTATATAAGGCTTGCCTTGCGTTTGTTTAACTGTCTTCTAGAAGCTGTTTTGACACATGTGAACTGTGTGTGGCCTTGACTAACCAACTTTGTTTCTAAAATGCATACAGATTTCAAGAAATGTATTGCAGCTTGCAATACTGACCGGCAGCCCAGACTGGAACGCATTTTACGCACTGAATGGCTTAGAAGTGTTTCAGACATTTAAAGCAATAGTTCACTCAAAAATGTAAATTCTGTCTTTAATTACTTACCCTCATGACATTCCAAACCCCCGAGACCTTTGTTCAGAGCACACGTTCACAAGCACAGTGCACTGTATACCCCAAATGTCTGAATGCAACTTTCTCAGTACATCAATATACATCTGTGCCCAGTTCATGTGAATGTGTCCCTTACTTTCCAGACATTGAATATCTTGTGACTCTTGCTAGCTATGGAGGGTGAAGGAGCTCTCAGCTTTTATCCAAAATATCTTAATTTGAACAAAGGGGTTTGGTAAAATGTGAGTATGAGTAATTAATGACAGAATAGGCCAGTGAACTGATTAAAAATGCAGTACCAGCCCCAAAGCACCTACCAGTTTCAGCACTAACCCCAGGAGTGCCAGCCAGTGTCTGCTCTAGCCCCAGAGTGCCCGCCAGTGTTATCTCCTGCCCCAGAGCACCTGCCAGTGACGGGCTCAGCCCCAGAGTGTCCGCCAGTGATGGCTCCAGCCCCAGAGCGGTCGCCAGTGATGGCTCCAGCCCCAGAGCGGTCGCCAGTGATGGCTCCAGCCCCAGAGCGGTCGCCAGTGATGGCTCCAGCCCCAGAGCGCCCGCCAGTGATGGCTCCAGCCCCAGAGCGCCCGCCAGTGATGGCTCCAGCCCCAGAGCAGTCGCCAGAGATGGCTCCAGCCCTAGAGCGCCTGCCAGTGATGGCTCCAGCCCTAGAGCGCCCGCCAGTGATGGCTCCAGCCCCACAGCAGTCACCAGAGATGGCTCCAGCCCCAGAGCGCCCGCCAGTGATGGCTCCAGCCCCAGAGCGCCCGCCAGTGATGGCACAAACTTTAAATAAAGCTATATTTTATACATGCAAAGAAAAATGACATATTGCCAGTGCATTTTTTTTCTTCAAGATAAATCTTCTATTATTTCTAAACATTCAACAACATTTTTTATAATAATACAAATTCAATCAAGTTATCTATAAAAATAGTGTTTGTATGTGTATTTATGTCTTGAAAATGTGAACTTCTACTTTTATCTTCATGAAGTTGAAGGTTAAAGTATTCATCAGATCATTTATTTTACCCTGTTGAAAATGTATATTTTTGGGCCAGATGGAATTTTAGCTGTTTACACTTATGATCTAAAAGCAAATGAGTTGGTTCTCCCTGCCCACTCCTGGGGGATGTTGCTTCAGATTAAAAGCTTTACATTTCAGATGAACACAGACAGACTGAGAGACTGATGAAGCAGAGAGCCACAGTCACAAATTACAAAGTTAAGACTGAAGCAGGAAGTTTCCAAATGGTTATTTGATGTAGTTGTTGTGGAGTTTATTCTGCCTTCCTGCAGTGATGAATGAGCCACACAAATGTGGTTACAATGTTTGAAGTGCAAACACAGAGAGAGAGAGAGAGAGAGAGAGAGAGGTTTAACACGTGCTGTTTTTGTTTATCTACTTGCAGCAAATGGGACAAGATGCCCACCAAACAGGTAAATGTATGCTGCTGTATAGAAATTCATTATAGCTAACCCTTCAAACAAGCCTGTGCTGGCTGGCTTTTAATAGAGAGGATGCTTGCTGAAGAGATAAATGCATGCTGATTTAATATGTACTCCTACACCACCCTTATAACCTCAACTGTGAGGAGGTAGTGCACTTAAAGGATCTGGAGTGAATACTTCTTTCCTTAATGGGCTCACTTAGGGCTAGTATCTTTTTCTCTGAGTAACCAAGCTCATTGAGTGCTAGACCCAGAGACCATGCTCGAGTGACATAATACTTGTTTGTTGCAGGGGTGTTTGTGTTTGGAACAACATTGAGTGAATTTGTCATTTTCATTCTCATCATAAAAATACTTACCTATTTGTTACTATCTTCTCTGTTTAAGGGTGAACATACCCTTCATACTGTTTTACAACTAAATTTACTCAAGTCCAGCTCTGGTAGATAAAAGCTGTGCTCAAAATCTCCCGGGCTGACACTTGCTCATCTGGGGTAAGTTTGCTATATAATGTCAACATTTGTTTCACATCAGAATACAGTGTGTGTAGGCCAGAGCCATAGCAAAGAACTAATACAGCCATAGAGAGAAATGTCTGGTATAAGCTACACTTTTAGCATTTAAACACTTTACACTTGCATTGTGTAAATGGCAGATTGCTCTCTTAAAAGAGCCACAAAAATCTAAAAATAAAAAGCATAAAAATCTAAAATTGTAATTGTAGCTCTCCCATAGCAATGAACAGAGACGTGTGTGTGTGTGTGTGTGTATTACCATTTCTAGGCATAGATCTCTTACCCCACTCAGCTGCAGGACCCCAATAAGTATCCATCGCCCCAGCCCAGGTCTTCTCTTACTGATCACCCACTGATTCCATTGCTTACTTTGGTAGGTAGAGCTATTCACTAAAAAGCAAATAAAAAAATAAATAAATGAACAATTGAAACAGGGATCCTTCCTGCAGAGTTCAGCCCTAGCCCTGATCAAACACACCTGAACCAATCAAATTGAACAGGCCCTTCACCTCTTGATATGGGTTGCAACTAAGATATGCAGGATGGTAGATGGTCCGTGTAAATTTCATTAGATTTTTGATTTTAAATGAAATTTAAAAAAAACGAGGAAACGGCCGTTTTTCGTTTTTTCATTTGCCCACAAAAAAATTAAATAACTGATTTTGGCTCGATTTTTGTTTTTTTGATTCAGGTGAATGTCGCGGTGTCTGACGTCACAGGGTTGTTTCCGTTCCCTCAACTGAACTGATATCGTTGAAGTAATGGACTGAACATGAAGACTGAAAAGCCTAATTTAACACAATGCGTGAAGTTGTGGACATGCATCGCAGAGCTGGTACAAATACAAGGAACAAACTTGTGTCTAAAATGTACCACTTTTTTTTATTTGTTTACTATTTTTTTTTTAAATAATGTTCATTTGATGTGCTTTGGTCTACTCTCTCACACTGGTGCAGCGCTGCCTGACACGGTGATTTACATTCAGACTAATGCAACAATTAAAATAATCTTTCAACATTGAATATGAAGGACGAAAAAACCCGTGATGTGAAAAACTGCACCGATCTTAGTTTGGTTTGAACATGAACAGAAGTGAGAGGCTATATAGTGAAAAGTGAAAGTACCCGGCTCCATTATGTCAGGTACCAGATCTTGTTAAAGACATTGAGGGCAGTCAGGCATCGTAATACAGAGTAGACCAAAGCACATCAATCGATCGGTAATAAAAGAAAAATTTAATCAGAATTCAGTCAGAATTATTAGCTCCACTGATTTATTAGCACCCTTGTTTATTTTTTTCTCTAATTTTCAAATTTTCAACACAATTCTAAACATAAATAGTTTTAATAACTCATTTCTAATAACTCTTTTATCTTTTCCATGATGACAGGACATAATATTTGACTAGATATTTTTCATAACACTAGTATTCAGCTTAAAGTGACATTTAAAGGCTTAACTAGGTTAATTAGGTTAACTAGGCAGGTTAGGGTAATTAGGCAAGTTATTGTATAACGATGGTGTGTTCTGTAGACTATTGAAAAATGATCATTTAAAGGGGCTAATAATTTTTAACTTAAATTGGCTTTAAAAAAAAATTTAAAACAGCTTTTATTCTAGCTGAAATAAAACAAATAAGACTTTCTCCAGAAGAAAAAATATTATCAGACATACTGTGAAAATTTCCTTCCTCTGCTAAACATAATTTGGAAAATATTTAAAAAAGATAAAAAAATTCAAAGGGGGGCTAATAATTCTGACTTTATCTGTAAATGTAATGCTTGTATTTGCACTAGCTCTGTGATACACATCCAAAACTTCACGCATTGTGTTAAATTAGGCTTTCCAGTCTCCATGTTCAGTCCATTACTTCCACTGTATCTGTTCAGCTGAGGGAACGGAACCAACCTCGTTATGTCAGACACAGTGATATTCCAAAGTAGCTTCACTCTAGCTCTAAAAATACAAACTATTGTAAAACATGCTCTTTTCTTCAATAATGGTTACATTAATCGAGTTTGTTTAATATATTTTCACTAAACTGGAAATCAATGTATAAATTAATGTAAACTTGACTGAGTGCTTCACTTCCACTTTAAAGGGACAGTTCACCCTAAAAATTTAATTCTGTCATCATTTTCTCAACCTTCACTTGTTTCAATCCTGTTTAAGTTTCTTTCATCTGTTGAACTGAGAACAGAAAACCTATAACCACAATCCATACTTTTCATATAATGGTCATGGTTTCTGCTACATTCTTTAGGCCGTGACGGGGCGCCACACAAAAATTCATCCCGCCACAGCTACATTACAGCTTCTCATTCAAAATATTATTATTTTTTTTTTCTTAAATAGTGGGTGATAATCGCACCAAAAACGTATTAAAAGGTAAGTAAATCGTAACAGCACAAACTTCTGTAACAGTATTGCTGTGCGTTCTTTGTTTAACCCTTTAAGGTGACGTGCTGACTGACTGACAAACAGGTGCGTGATGCGTGAGGCCAGCAAACACAGAGTAGCTTTCAGTTATGATGAACACAGTTTCCATAATTATATTTTATTTATAGATAAAGGTCTGTGTTTCTGCATACAATGACTTTATCTTGCTGGAGTTTATAGCCGTTTTACTTTACTTCAAGACGCATTAATGCCGCTCTGTAGTTCTGTTAGAGACATTCATAAATATTCCTAGCAAATCTAATCTAAGAAGTTTTGTGCACAAGCAGAGAAAATCTGCGCTCGAGCACAGAGATTGACATGCTCGTAGGCTATTACATGAATGCTATCTCGACTTAAAGGGCTCCTAGGTTAGCCCTTTTTTCAGATTTAAAGTCTTTTGTGTCTCCAGAAAGTGTGTGTAAAGTTTTCATCTCAAAACACCCATCAGATTTTTATTATACCTTTTATTAAATTCCTATTTATAAATTTTTTTCACTGGGTGGCGGTTTAGGTGTACTTCTTCTTTAAGGCTAGTCCTCCCCGCCCACCGTTTCTACTTGCCTTTCTGCGAGCCTTAATCTCTTCCCTCGGCTGCGTCAGACAACAGACAGACTAAAAGGAAGCAGATTTCACGTAGCGTTTGTGAGAAAAACAACAGTAAGAACTTTACCAATTAGTATTTATTGTGCAGTTGCATGGCAGGGTCACACAAAGTTCACGCGCACACACACACACCCCAACAGACAGACAGAGCTCCCGTTTAGCTTTGCATTCTTATTGCAAGGAAATGTGACAGGATACAGGTTAATCTCCACTGCTGTATGGATATCTGTTATATTAATGTACAAAATAAACCTTTCATGTCCACAGCAGTAAGTAGAAAGCTGTCCAGAAATGATGATCTGCATTGCAAGTCAAATGCGTCGGACCGTTTCAACCTGGCTCCTAAAGTCCCTCTGCTACCTGGATTTGATACAGCAAATTTTTAATTTCTAGTCCATATCTGTCACAATGATTTACACCTAATATGGATACATCAGAAATAAGCAAATGAGAAAACGAGTGAGTGATTTTAGACACTTAAAAGATTAAAAGTTTAATGTCATTAGTTCAGTGTTACCCAGCTGGATAATAATTATCAAATATTATTGTTTGTTAAATGAAGTATTTTTTAATTTATTTCCAATAGGCCTTTTTTACACTTCCTGGTTCCGGTAAGCGAAACGGCGTATGACAACATCCGGTTCCCATGCAACGGAGTATGATAGAATAGCAGAGTTGTCTCGTCGCTGTTATTGCAGCGTACTGTCTGCTCCAGCTTAAAAAAAAACACATCCTTACCTCAATTTCCACAAAAAGACAAAGGACAGAGGAAATCATGGGTGAAATTAATTAGACGGAATGAATGTCCTTCATTTCAAGTTATATGCCAGAGTACTCTCATGTGCAGTATGCACTTCAAAGCGGAGATCATTATGTTTTATCTAATATTGGTGGTCTTAGTTTTATTTTGATATGAAATTATAATGTAGACAAAATTCCAGTTAAGTCACTGCCTTCCACAAACAAGTGCTCCTATCAAGATCATTAATATATAAGCATAAATTTACCCCACATTGGAATAATAGACAACTAATACAAATGCGATTTTTTTTACAGCAAAATTAAATTGGTTAGTCAGTTTTATAATAAAGATGCTATACTTTTCTTACAATGAATTCCTTTCTCATCACAGTATCTCAATAACCCTGCAAGTTTTCAACTGGTATTGGTTCAATTCCTTCAGAGACCCATATGTTATTTAGTGGTGTTAATCAAGACCATCGTCTTTTGATTTTACTAAATTTTATGTTGGCAAAACTTGTTTTAAAGTAAACACCAAGAGTAATAATAGAGCTTTTCCAACTCTTTTCCAAAAAGAAATCACTACTGTTCCTTACATACAATTTTATTGGATGTCTTTATTAAAGGGTGACTTGATTTGCTGAAAAAAGTGTGGCTATTACCAGAGAAATATCAGGTTAGAAACAAAATTAAAGAAATATCCTATAAACTTCTCCACAGATTTTATCCAGCAAAGCATTATTTACAAAAATTTAAAAGTGGAATTGATGTAAATTGTATTTTTGTAATAAATATGAGGAGACTGTTTTACACTTATTTTGGCATGGTACATACTCAGTCAAAAGGAAGAGGTGCAAAAAACTATTAACAATTTTCAGTGTTCAAAACCTCTTTTATCATTGAGGGAAAATGTACTTTTTGGCGTTACTGTCTAATTTACTAATAAGCAACCAAATTTTAAGGTATTGATCACTGAACTATGCTTGTATATTACCAGCATCAGAGACTCTTTGAACAGGGAAGCCTACCCACTTTAAAAAATTGTGAACTCTATAATGTATTTATTTAATATGTGCATTTTGTATGTTTGTATTTTATTTATAATTACCCCCTGGCATGTATATTTTTGTGTTGTAAAATGTTATTTGCTGTTCTTTAGATAAATAATAAAAACATTCAAAGCAGATGAACAAAATGAACTGGAACATGAACAAACTTTAACCTGAAGATTCAGAAACACACCCTATACGCTACAGACTGACTGTTTTGAAGATATTTGCTTTAAAATTTAGTAATTAGTGTTAAACTGAAGTGCTTTAATAGAATCGTATTCAAACACTGAACACAACAACAAATATCTATTTTTTCCAGCGAGTTGGAGCTAAATTATGTTTCCAGACTTGAGTAAACCTTACGAGCATTAAGCAACCTGTCATTATGGGGCTCCTCGTTCTTTCGCATTGACCGATAGCAACTCTCCCCTATCTGACCCTGAATACAAAGGAAGGAGGGGGTTAGCACAGCTTACGGACAACTACTAACATAAAACTAATTCTGCTGGATGTTAAATAGTTATTTTTGCTAACGAATGGCTTGAGTTAGCAGATCTTATGCTGTTGGCTGCTCACCTTACTGTAACCTAACGTTGCAAACGCTTGGTGTAAGACACATTTTCTGCACAACTTCCTTTTAAATGCTGATTTATTTAGGCTACATAAGTTTATTAACCAAGCAAACAACCTGTTCTTGTCCAAATTAAGGCAAAGTTGACAGTGAAAATGTCATCCAATGTCCTGAGGCTGTTATGTTTCTGCGACTGTTAGCGAAACCGTAATAAGCTAAACATTGCTTCGGAGGGCGCTTCCGGTATTCAATTCCGCTGTGAAAAAGGTCTATTCAGTTAGTTACTTAAAAAAATACTTACATTTGAGGTGACTAACGGCTGTTTGAGAGAATACTGAACAATTTCAGGGTTTATGTGGATGTTATGAGAAGGAAAAAAGCAGGCTTTATGTACATTATTTGTGTGAATGAATAAAAAATGTATTGAAGTACATAACTTAGACCCAATTTGTCACACAGGTAACTGTTTAAGAAACGCAAATAATAACAAATGCATAATATTACTCACAAACAATATAAGTAAAGAATATTAGAAAGCATTGCGGCTAAAAAATCATTTAAAAGGCACATAGGTTACCCCTTTTTTAATATTTAATATAAGTCTTTTGTGTCCCCAGAATGTGTCTGTAAAGTTTCAGCTCAAAACACCCATCAGATTATTTATTATAGCTGTTTGAAGTGTCTATATTATAGCTGGAAAAATAGTTGTTGCTGTTCTTTTTGTACTGGCCCTTTAAGGCTAGTCCTCCCCGCCCACCATTCCCACGTGCCTGTCAGCAATCGCCGCCCTCGGCTGCCTCAGGAAGCAGATCTCACGTAGCGTTTGTGAGAAATACTACAGTAAGAACTTTAACAATCAGTATTTGATGCAGTTTTTTGTGGATTTGCGACAATCACACACAATGTCATTACAAAGTCCACGCACACACACAGCAAGGACACAAACACATAGTGCACACACACACACAAACCTAGCACAGACATATGCACACACACATAGCTCAGGCACGCAGACACACACACACACACACACACACGCACACACAGCTCAGACACGAAGACACACACACACAGAGAGAGAGAGAGAGAGACAGCGCGTTAAGCTTTGCATGATTGCAAGATTTTTATGTGACATGATACTGGTAATATCCACTGCTGTATGGATATCTGTTATATTAATGTACAAAATAAACCTGATTTAATGTCCACAAACCGGGATTGAAGCGTCTTCCTTTATAATTGTTCTGACACTCGGCTGTGCTGATTAAGTGCATCTGAAGTGAATCGCTGTAATTCATTACACACGTGCACTGTTTTAAAACATTTAAAACTTGTGAAACTCACTCTTGATCACATTTGATGATGATTAATGATCCTAGCGAACTGAACAGACCTTTTATTCCCTGCTGCTTTGCGCTCGTCCTGTCTTGATTATATGATTATACACGTGGCTACCGAACATGTTAATGCGTGCAGCTGTCAATCAATATTGGTGGGCAGGGGGACCGCTCTCCTACGTAAAGTATCCAGCCGATTGTTATTATCGCAAAATAATGTTTACCCAATCTTATACAACAGCAATTGCTGTTGTATAAGACGTTCCTAAAGCAGGTTATACAACATAATAAAGCGTGTAAGTGTAGATATTTGTGTGCAAATCGTATCTAATTTTTATATTTATTTTGCCAACTTACTCACCTTCCGTGTGTTAGAGATGACAGTAGTCACAAAATAGAGGAAAGGAGCTGTTACAAAGCGCTATTTGAAAATGCTCCTGCGACCTGCACCTGCGCGTGCACGATGACAGGAGAGATCTAAGTGCGCGCGTCGGCGTCATGTTTATATTATTTTATTAGTTCCGGTTAATTTTTTTTTTTTGGCAACACAATTAACTCCATTCCATTAATCCAAGAAACAGATTTTTCAGAAAAATAAAAATGTACAAAATACTGCATTCATTAGCAAGTTATCTTTGTTGGTTTATCAAAACAAACTTTAGTTTAAACTAAGTTTAGTAATATCTTAAATATTTTTCATGAGTGGATTTTTGAAGAACTGTGTTATATAGTTCTATTTTTATAAAAATAATAATAATAGCTTAATATTTTATTATTATTATTGTTAATATTATTATTGCAGCAGTTGTTGATGTTGTTATTGTTATTGTTTTAAATGTCAAAATTCAAGGGTCTAATGAGGTTAAGTGACAGAAAATCTAATTAGTCCCCTATAATAATTATCATTTTCATAATTGTACATGCCTGTGCATGTTTTTGTCTTTTTTTCCTCTGTTGTGACTCATTTTTTATGAGTCACAACAGTTTATGAGTATTTTATCCTCCAAAATTACTTTTACATTTTCAAATATTTTCACAATTTCCCAGTCAGTCTCCTAACTGCAATCAAGTTAACATTTAGACTCTTATCAATAATATTCTTGTGTTCACAGTGAGTGCCACACAAAAAAGAAAAACACACCAAATTTCATATCATTCTAAAAGCACTAATAACTAAGTAAATATTAAATAAATGAACATCCATCTCATTTTCTGGTCTCCACAATTGTCCTTTCTAAATATGACAAAAAAAAAAATGGTTCCTTTAAGTGCTAGCTTTTAGAAGAGCGATCCACCAGAAACCATTACATAAGTTTATAGATCTTACAGTAACTCTTTTTTTGAAATTTGAGTTCCTCCAATAACTTTCAAAGTGCTTGAGGTCTTAGTGTAAGAACTCCAGAACCTCAGTATTGACAAAAAGCGCTTGTAGGATCCCAGTTACTGCAAAAGGGTCCTGCAAGTACTGCAAAGACTGTCAGTGGCTCCTCAAGGTACCCCTTTTTGAGAGAAAGAGCTTTGAGGCACTTAAAATACATTTTGAAGTTCCTTGAGTACTCAACAGGGTACTTGAAGCACCTTTACTTTTTATCTATCTTTCTCTTGCTCTATACACGCACATATTTCAAGAGTTCACACTTAGCTGATGATTAATTATAAGCTTGTTTGGCATGCTGTCCCGGGAGAGAGCCCTGAGCTCATAAGATCCTCGAGCCCGGGGCTCCCTCTCGTTGCAAGGCGAGAAGGGAGTTTGAGCTCAGGTAGATCTCGAGAACTCCCCCGCTGTAATAACCAAGAACAGCCAGTGATTGCTCTTGAGAGATAACCATTTACTAGGAGCATGTCTATAGTGCCGGTTTGGATTAGTCAATTAACTTATGCTGCATGTTTTTTGGACGGTGGGAGGAAACCGGGAAACCCGGGGGAAACCCACGTGAGCACGGGGAGAAAATGCAAACTCCGCACAGAAATGTCTGCTGGTTTGGTAAAGCCTAGAACCAGAGACATTCTTGCTGTGAGGCAACAGTGCTAAGCACTGGGCCACCGTGTCACCCATCTAGGAAGGAGGAGGAGTAGGGGTGGATGGGGGGATTCTTCAAAACGAAGATAGCGGTGGTACGTAACCCAGGGTATTTGTAGTAGCTTAGGAGTCGTCTGATTGGTGCATTGAGAATTGGATAATGCGGATCCAGCCGCTAGCAATCATAAGCACGTGATCCTCTCGAAACTTGTTTATAACTAAACTTCACTTCAAGAGTTCACACTTAGCTGATGATTAATTATAAGCTTGTTTGGCATGCTGTCCCGGGAGAGAGCCCTGAGCTCATAAGATCCTCGAGCCCGGGGCTCCCTCCCGTTGCAAGGCGAGAAGGGAGTTTGAGCTCAGGTAGATCTCGAGAACTCCCCAAAATGCCATATATAGCTCGGGACAGCAGCCGCGTATTTAAGAACCCCCCAAAACGCAGATGTAACAATGCCATATCCGGCTGCTGGATATATTGATATTTTAGGAAGAGAGGCTCCTGCGGGAGCAGAGGAAAGTAGACTCCTGCGTGAGTCCAAGCGGAGGCGTGGGAAGGGCTGGATTGACTCCTGAGGGAGTCAAGCTTGGATACACTCCTGCGGGAGTGAGAGCTGGGGTGGGCAGGCTCCTGCGGGAGTGGGGAAAGGTATTGGGCGGTGAAGACTCCTGCATGAGATGGTGTGTGGTGGGCCAGGGGGGGCATGAACTCCTGCGGGAGTTGAAGCTCGTTTTAGTCACTCCTGCAGGAGTTAGAGCTGGGGATTGAGGACCTAAGCGGAAGTAAAAAGTAGCGGAATCAATGCTGAAAGAAAACAGTTAGCGGAGAAAATTTTCCGCAGGAAGGAGGAAATTATTGGGGGAATTGACAGATAAGGAGATAAGGGAGGAGATAAAAGAAGCGGTATAAAGGTAGCAAAAGCATTCAACGCTGTAAGGAAGTAGAGAAAGGGCAAATATTTGCCAGGCGGAGGATCTCGACGCCGGAAAGAAGAAAAGGAGAGTATAAATGTAAAATATATATATATATATATATATATATATATATATATATATATATATATATATATATATATATATATATATATTAAATATATAATAAATAAAAATATATATAAATAAAAATCGATAAGTAAGGGCCAGGGAGGGGCAGTGAATGACTCCTGCGGGAGTCGAAGCTCGGGGCGACCCCTGCGGGGGTCAGAGCTGATGTGGGCATTTCTCCTGCTGTAGTCTAGGGAGGGAGGGGGCGGTGGAGACTACTGTAGGAGGTGGCCGGGGCGAGACTCCTGCGGGAGTCGAATCTCGTTTTAGTGACTCCTGCGGGAGTTAGAGCTGAGGATTGAGGGCCTAAGGGAAGAGAAAGAGTAGCGAAGTAATTCGCTGAAAAGAGATGGATAAAAAGAGGGTGGCGGAGGATCTCGACGCCGGAAGGAAGCAAAGGAGAAGGGATATACCTGCATGCGTGCACATGCACGCACACACATTCGCACACACACGCAAATGCACACACATATACCTGCTCGTACGTGTGTGCATACCATTCCTAAAGGCTGGGGGGCGGTGATGACTCCTGCGGGAGTCGAAGCTCGGAGCAACCCCTGCGGGGGTTAGAGCCATGGGGGGGTGGGGTTCCAGTAAGAGTGGGGAGAAAGGAGGGGGCAGGGATGCTCCTACTGGAGGTGTGACTGTGAAGGGGTGGCCAGGGATGGGCTTGAAGTGACTCCTGCGGGAGTCGAAGCTCGGGTTAGACCCCTGCGGGGGTCAGAGCTGTTGGGTGGGATGGCAAAGCATAGCAAAGCTTGGAAACAGAAAGGTAGGTATGTACATACAGGTACATATGCACATGCACATCACATGCATGCGTGCACACACGACACACACAAATGCACATGCGTGCATACCGTGCATACATGACACACACATGCACATACACAAGTACGCGCATGAATACACGCATACATAACACATACGCAAACCCATACATGTATACATAAGCACACACACACACACATATACATGTACGCATATATGCATGCATATACACATATACACACGCGTACATACACATATACACATATATACCCACACGCACATACACATAGATCCATGTACACACATACGCACGCATACAGAGGGTCATGCTCGAGCCCTTGTTCTGGAGTATTGTGTTAGCTGGTTAGGGCCAGCTGGGTTTCCTTGAGGTGTGAGCTCAGGCAGAGCGTCACTGCTGCGGCAGTGGAGCAGAGGGAAAAAGAAGCTCAGCGGAGCTTCTCTGCTGTTGCAGAGGTGCAGTGGAAGTTGGTATTGGAAGGCAAGTACTCTTCCGTGGAGGCAATTTAACTGCTGTGGCAGTGCTGGGGAGTGTGTCAGTAGTGGTATGTTAGATGCAGGTGTATGTGAGCTCAGGCAGAGCGTCACTGCTGCGGCAGTGGTGAGGAGGGGAAAGGAAGCTCTGCGGAGCTTCTCTGCTGTTGCAAATGTGTCGTGGAAGTCAAATTTGGAAGGCAAGTGCACTTCCGCAGAGGCGTTTTAACTGATGTTGTAGCGCTGGGGAGTGTATTGGTAGTGAATGGCTAAATGGAGATGTGTGTGAGCTCAGGTGGAGCGTCACTGCTGCAACAGTGGTGGAGAGGGAGAATAAGGCTCGGCAGAGCATCTCCTCTGTTGCGGGGGTGCAGTGGTATTCAATATTGAAGTGTTATGAGTGCTCCTGCAGGAATGTTAAATGCTGTCAATAGTGATGTGTACAGATGAGAGTAAATAGGGGCTCAGCTATAGCGTCACCGCAGTTGCTGGTTGCTATGGGTGAGTGTAGCTCAGCGGGGTGCCTCTGCGGTTGCAGAGGTGGCCAGTATTGGAGTTATGAGTGTTCCTACTGGAATGTAAATACTGTCCGTAGTGATATGTAGAGATGAAGGAAAATAAGGGCTTAGCTAGAGCTTCACTACAGTTGCGGTGGTGCTATGGGTAAGTGCAGCTCGGCAGAGCATCTATGCTACTGAAGAGGTGCAGTGGGTCAGTATGGAGGTAATGTGCGCACCCGTAGAAGCATTGCTGCTGTATGAGTACGTGGGAGTGTCACGATAGTGGTATTGGAAATTAAGGTGTATGTGAGCTTGTTTAGAGCGTCTCTGCTGCAGCAATTGAAACTCTGGGTGCTCCCAAAATGGGTGTGAGCTGTGGTGAATGGGAGTGAATAGGAGTATGGAATAGCTCAGTTTGGAGGGAAAGTTAAATGAAGTAAAAGTGGGAAGGGCAGTGAAGGAGCGCCTATGTTAGTAGGAGGGAATAGGGGGAAAAGGCAGAGTCGTGCTTATACCTACAAATGCGTGTGGGTGGAATTCGGCTGGAGAGGATCAGCTGGGCTTCCCTGAGGGGGTATTGCTCTACTGTTATGTAAGAATGCTTGGAGTGTTTGGAATGAGTGTGTGGGGGAGGGGATATCGAGGAAGTATCCAGAACGTCCTTTATGAAATTGAGCTATTTGCTTTGCTTAATAAAGAAACATGGAGTTTCTTCATCCAGCAAAGTTAGATCAGATGTGGTGAGGTGGATTTTGGGATTGACATTTGATGTTAGTTCAGAACATCTTAAAACTAAAAGGGGCAAGTGGGAATATGGCATCGTGGTGTGGGCTGGGTTAGTGAAAATGTATCCTTTGCATGGAATGTGAATGTATTTGGAATGAAGTGGATTGTAATAGGTTGGATGAGGGTCAGCTTCTAGGGCCGGCAGTCATGATCTCTGAAACGAGAAACCAAAGAGAATCAGAAATGAAATCTTTACAACATGATACATGTATGCCAGACATAGTAATTTGTTTTAGCTGATATCCATGCGAGGCATCTTAATAAGGGCATGGGTAACTGTGAATTCAAGCGCCTTTGTTAATGCATGGTATGATAGCCTCGTTGACATGTAGTGCAAGGATGGGAGGGGTGGTCATTCGTCCCCCCACGGGATGGCAGATGGATGGAGAGCTGAGGATATGGGGTGTGGCTTGTCTGGTGGTCCTGGAAGTACTTCTTGAAGACAGATACCTCTTGAAGATCTATTGTCAGAAATGTCCTCCTCCTACTTATCAAGCATGGAGTTGTTCCTTTGCCTTTTCAGATTCAACTGAATTGTTATTATGACCTTGCATGTCACTTGTATATGGACCATAGACTGTAAAATATATGGACGTAGCATCCGTGACGTCACCCATAGGTTTCTGAAGAGCGCAAAAGCTACAAGTGGGTGTGGCCAACCGTCGCCATTTGTTTGTGCGTCAATCGCACCCACGGCGGGATACCAAACAAGGGCAAAGAGGCGGAGAGTGAGCGGAGCTACAGACACCTGCTGGCACTTGCTTAGACCTGGCAGACAGACTTTACTTTGGGAGAAACACTTAATACTTTATTACCTGCAACTTGTTGTGTTCTGACCACATGTGCTTGGCTGTACACTATATCAGTAAAGTGTTTAGACATTTAAAAACACTGTTGTAATACATTGAGCCACTAAGCATTGTTCTTATGACGTTTTCTACAGGAGGAAAACGCGAATTACTTCCAAACACTTCAGATATAGTGTGTGTTAGTAAATGCAGACTATTGATGAACTCCAGCATAACACTGTATGATAACGCTTCAGATGACTGATCTAGAGCTTACAGCTAATCCATCTGTCACATTCTGGAGTGCTTTACAGCTCTAAAGAACATTATAAATGATGAATGAACTTAATAAAAACACACACATTTATAGAGATGGTGTATAAGTATATAACTTTACTCACATGGGAAACGGAGGCCACATTAATGGTTTGTGAGCACAATTAAGTGCACACAGCATCCCATATCTGATAATTGTAAGAATAAGTCCAAAAGGCAGCTGACTGTGTAAAGCCACATAAAACAAAACTACGATGAATATGCCGAGATCAGTGGCTAATCTGCCGGATTCAGCTGAGGTGAAGTGACAGCGACCAGCGAGACCTAGCTGTCACTCAAGTGGCCATGCCCTTAATTATGCAAACTTAATATAAAGGAAATGGATGAGTTATAAAAGATTCACCCCCCTCGCAGTTGTCATGGAGGGTAATAATAGCCAAATCGTTTTTTTTGTACCAGGGTGTAAACAATGTTTTTTTTTTTTTTAAAGTTGGCCATTCTAACAGTGGGCTCAACTGCAATTTGCTCTATTATGGATCCGGGACTAGCGGAATTGATGAATTGCAGTTTTAGTTACTTCCGTATTGGCTTCCCGAGGGAGAGCGGGAGGTTGCCGTTTGGTATGGACATATGAATCACATTACGATTTAACTTCTGTGCTAGATGTGTTGAATTTAAATGATTGGGTAAAAATTTATTTATTAATATTTTTTTTTTTTTTTTTTTTTTTTTTTTTTTAAATATAAATATAATCAACTGCCAACATCAAACTCTGAACTATAAAGTCACCACTTAGAAGAACTGTGAATGGAATGTTGTTATAGGCTTTACTTTAATCCATTAACATTAAGTTTGGAATCTCAATGCTATTAAATCACGAGCCTATAATTCACAAGGTGTTGTAGCCGAGTTCATTCATAAATTGTCAGAGAGGGCGGGACCATCTCGAGTTGGGAGCTCATTGGATGGTGACAAGTCTTCTTTTAGCTATTGGCTCAATGAGGTGTCAATCAAAAGATCGGCGGCCATTTTGTTGACCAGAATACTAGAGTTAATGTGTAGGAGACGCAGCTGCGCTCCGTGACTAGATTGGATGATGACAGCGCATTCTGTCATGTTTCTCTACGCACGAACATGCCGCGGACCAAAGCTTAGGGACTAGATTGTCTGGATCTTTGCAGTCGAATTACTTGGAATGTTATGGATCAGTGGACGGGCAGGAGGCTAGAAAGGTGAGTTATTGGTTGAAATTTCTCTAGTCTTGTCTTTCAAAAGCTTTATAGATGTTTAGTCTTTGTTGGGAAGTAGTTATTTTTCTGCGAGGCTTCCCCTTAAAGCATGCGATATACGTTACTGCAGGTGCACCGCTAGGAGAGCAGTGAGTTATTTATTGCCATGGCGTAATCGCTGGCGTCTTGAGAGTTGAGCAGAGTTCATGGACGGTGATCAAGTTTGACTGTGATCTTGCTGGAGAATTGGTTTGAAGACACAGCGGATGCGTTGTGTGAGGCACTTGAAGTGGAAGGTTTTGATGTTGTTGTTGGAGTATAGTTGGAGATGTAGTCGTTTTGAAGTAGTTGTTGTAGCTAGTAGCAGTAGCAGTAGCAGCAGTAGTAGTAGTAGTAGTAGTAGTAGTAGTAGTAGTATTAGCAGCAGTAGCAGTTGATTCGGAGCAGAGCATTCTTCAAAACGAAGATAGCGGTGGTACGTAACCCAGGGTATTTGTAGTAGCTTAGGAGTCGTCTGATTGGTGCATTGAGAATTGGATAATGCGGATCCAGCCGCTAGCAATCATAAGCACGTGATCCTCTCGAAACTTGTTTATAACTAAACTTCACAAAGAGAGAGAGAGAGAGAGAGAAGCAAAGACTATAGAATAAAGGGACTTTGATATAGACCTATATGTTGTTTAATAGGTCTAGTTTTAATGACATCACGATAATATGTGAAAATAATCACGTAAGCCTGATTACTATAAATCTAGGCCTAGCTCGAAAACAATAATGCAAACTAGGTGCTGCTCAGAAATGGCTATATTTTGCTCAGCATCAGAAGCATAGCAGCAAGAAGTTTGGCAGTGTCGTTATTTTAAATGGTAAATGTCTAATTATACTGCTAATTTATGCATACGCAATGAATGTATCAGGCATACGTTCTAGTATGTGGTTCAAATTATTGAATACGTAAATAGTTTATCATGTTTATATTAAACAGTTATTTAAAACGAAGAAATGAAAGATCATCGTCCTCTTGGGCTGTACAGAAAAGGGGGGTCACGTGGTGCTTTCGACCTAGGTGTCACGTTTTCACTGAGCTCCGGCAAGCATCGTGCTATTTTCATTTTGAACCACGTGGCTATTTTATTTTTATTCTTCAGTACTCAACCCCCTAAACATGTCAGGAACAGGTCCCGCTTCATTTCAACAAGAAACCAACGCTAGACGAGGCTGCACAACAATAAAAGGCCAACCGACAGCCAATCAAGGTAACAAAAATGGAGGCTCCGCGGCCGAACAGTCCGGCCTAGCGCAAGTTGTTACTGACAATTTAAGTGCCTTACTGGACGAGAAATTCTCAAGTTTTGAGTCGTTGTTAGATTCAATTACAACCCGTTTAGAGGACAATACGAAATGGATCATGGAAGCGGAGAGTCGTGTTTCCCAGACCGAGGACAACGTGGCCGAACTTCAAAGTAAGATTGCGGCGCTGGAAAAAACTTGTACAGTCCCTCAAGGAGAAGGCAGAAGATGCCGAAAATCGCAGCAGACGAGACAACATTCGCATTATAGGGTTGAAAGAAGGCACGGAGGGCCGCAGACCAGCTGAATTTTTCTAGACCTGGCTGCCTGAGTTGCTGGGTATTGAAACTAAACACGTATTGGGCTCATAGAACCCCTGGTCCTCTCAAGCACAACCGCACACGCCCTGTGATGATTAAACTACACAACTACTCAGACAAGGCCAAAATACTAGCAGCTGCTAAGAAAAAGGATCATCTTGTTCATGATGGCAGCGACATTTTCATTACGCAGGACCTGTCAGTTAAGGTCAGAGAGGCGAGACAGAGGCATACAACGACGTCTGTGGTCAGCTCATCCAAAGAGGAGTTGTGCGTTGTCGTTATGCGCTACCCTGCTAATCTTTATTTCAAGATTAATGGATCAGACTATTCTTTCCACTGCACACAAGATGCAAAGGCATTTCTCAATGGACTGGACTAGCGAACGATTTTTATGAATGGATGAGAGGAGCGCAGTGTTCCATTTGTTTACACGGGATAAACACACACAAAAACGTCTCTCGCGCCTCAGTAAAATACGTTTTCGTCAACATTTTTTCTACTCGCGTTGGGTTGATGTTAAATGGGGTAATTCAATGGGGTAATTCATAGTACATTTAACTGTGCGTCAGTCTGAATGCATGTCTGTGTATGTGTGTGTGCGTACAGACACACACGCATGCACGCATGTTGCTTTAGTTTTATATTAATTTAGTTATGTACTTGACGTGTTGTTGCACTTTTAAGGGGTCATGCGTTATGGCTGCTTAGTCAAAGTTACTGTTATGCAAGTATTTGCACGATGGGAGTGGGGAGGACTGATAGTGTTATTTTCCATCCTTCGGTGTGATGTTGCTATCTTTTTTCACGTTCTCCGTACATTTGCATTTAAGGTTAGTCGGGTGGGTGGGAGGGATTTATCTAATCATGTTTGTATTTGATTTTGATAAAAGGGTGGCGTGGTTTGTTTTTGTTCCTTTGTATTTTTTGCTGTTCATCATAATGACTGTTCTCTGTGTTGTTCTGACAACCCAAAACCATTTCACATTAGGATTTTCTCTTTAATATGCCTATTTCGATATTTTATTAACATTTGTTTATGAGTGATAGAAAACTGATCAGCCTTAATGTAAAAGACAATAATCACGTTGTTAAAAGGCAAAAACTTCTCTTTTTTTTGAAAAGAGAAATCCCAGATTGCACTGTTACAAAAAACCCATCTGTCTGATATAGAGCATATGAAACTGCGTAGAAATTGGGTTGGCCAATTTTCTTTTCCTCTTACAAATCTAATAGTAGAGGAGTTGCCATTCTTCTTCATAAAAATCTTTCCTTTAAATTTAAAAATCAGGAACAGATAATGAAGGTCTCTTCGTACTTCTTTCAGGTTTTCTGTAAGGGGAACGTGTGTTGATTGGTTGCATTTATGCTCCTACAATATATGAGCCTCAATTTTTTTCTAAATTACTGGCTGAAATTTGTTCTTTTTCATGCTCTCTAACACTCCTGGGAGGGGATTTCAACTGCATTCTTGACCCATCTATAAATCAATCCCCCCCAAGAAATATCAGACTAAAGAAAAGTCTAAGGCTTTTAGAATTTTGTAAGAATTTGGAATTGTTTGACGTTTGGAGATTATTACATATGAAGGAGAAAGATTATACTTTCTACTCTCAGCCTCATCAATCTTTCTCATGTATTGATTTATTCTTAATATCACAGGGGTTATTGGACAGAACAAAAGACTTTTCTATCGGGATTAGAACTCTTTCTGACCACTCCCCTATTGCAATGATTGTCCACCTTATAAAGATGCATATAGTAGACAGTGGCGGCTTACTGAGCTGTCCGGAATTTACACAATTTCTCAAACAGCAGTGGAAAACCTTTATAGAAATTAACAAAACTCCTGAAATCAATTCATCACTTTTATGGGAGACAGCGAAAGCATACATAAGAGGTGTAATTATATCTTACATCTCAGCCAAAAAGAGAGAAGCAATGCAAAATATAGCGGAACTTGAAAGGAAAAATCAGATTCTGGAAAGAGATTTTAAATTGTCACCTTCCAGAAGCGTGTGCCAAAAACTTAATGCAGCCCGCTCTGCTCTAGATCAGCTGTTAACTAAGAAGGTTGATACATCTGTTTTCTTTGCCAGACACAGACTCTATGAGTCAGGTAATAAACCTGGTCATCTTCTTGCTCGTCTGGTTAGGGAAGGACAGAAACTAATGTAATCTCATCCTTAAAAGACACCTCTGGGACTCATAGATTTGTAAACAAATGCATAAACAAAATTATGAAAGACTATTATCAAAATCTTTACTTATCAGAATGTCACTCAACAGAGCATTTACATTACATTTACATTTAGTCATTTATCAGACGCTTTTATCCAAAGCGACTTACAAATGAGGACAAGGAAGCAATTTACACAACTATAAGAGCAGCAGTGAACAAGTGCTATAGACAAGTTTCAGGTGTGTAAAGTCTAAGAAGCTAAGCATTTGTAAATTTTTTTTTTTTTTTTGAGAGAGAGGCAGTTAAGATTAGGAAGGAAAGTTGAGACTAAACAGTTGAGTTTTTGTCATTTCTTGAAGACAGCAAGTGACTTAGGGATGGAACAACGAGGCGACGTTCATTCACAGAACGCAAGTTTCTGGAGGGCACATACATCTGCAGAAGTGAGAGCAGATGCGAAGGAGCAAAGCCAGAGGTCGCTTTGTAAGCAAACATCAGAGCCTTGAATTTGATGCGAGCAGCAACTGGCAGCCAGTGCAAACGAGTGAGTAGCGGAGTGACATGTGCTCTTTTGGGTTTATCAAAGACCACTCGTGCTGCTGCGTTCTGAAGCAGCTGAAGAGGTTTGATAGAATTAGCTGGAAGCCCGGCTAGTAGAGAGTTGCAATAGTCCAGTTTGGAGAGAACAAGAGCTTGAACAATGAGTTGAGCTGTATGTTCAAATAGGAAGGGTCGGACCTTTCTGATGTTATAGAGTGCGAATCTGCAAGATCGAGCAGTTCTAGAAATGTGGTCAGAGAAGTTTAGTTGGTCATCAATCGTTACTCCAAGGCTTTTTACCATTTTGGATGCAGTAATGGTTGCCCCATCCATCTGGATTGAAAAGTTATGGTGAAGAGTCGGGTTGGCAGAAACTTCAAGCATTTCCGTTTTCGCGAGGTTAAGCTGAAGATGATGATTTTTCATCCAGTGTGAAATGTCTGATAGGCAGGCTGAAATGCGAGCTGGAACCGAGAGATCATCAGGGTGAAAAGAGAGGTATAGCTGGGTATCATCAGCATAGCAGTGGTAGGAAAATCCATGTTTCTGGATGACTGGTCCTAAAGATGTCGTGTAGATGGAGAAGAGAAGTGGCCCAAGAACAGAGCCCTGAGGTACCCCAGTGTTTAGATGCTGTAGGTGGGACACCTCTCCCCTCCAAGACACCCTGAATGACCTGTCCGAGAGGTAAGAACTGAACCATTGAATAACAGTGACTGCGACGCCCAGTAACTCAAGCGTAGATAGCAGGATCTGGTGGTTTACAGTGTCAAAAGCAGCTGATAAATCCAGCAAGATGAGGACAGATGATTTAGAGTCTGCTTTAGCCAGTGTGAGATCCTCCACGACCGAGAGCAGGGCAGTCTCAGTTGAGTGGCCTTTCTTAAAGCCAGATTGCTTGTTGTCCATGAGGTTGTTTTGAGTAAGAAAGTCCAGGACCTGATTGAACACTACTTTCTCCAAAATCTTGGCCACGAATGGAAGCAGGGATACCGGTCGGTAGTTTTCAAGTAGCGTTTGATCCAGGTTGGGTTTCTTTAGCAGTGGGGTTACCCTAGCCTGCTTAAATGAAGTAGGGAATAGACCAGAGTCAAGAGATGTGTTAATTATGTGAGTCAGTGTTGGTATGACTGCAGGAGAAATGGCTTGCAAGAGATGAGAGGGAATGGGATCAAGCGGACAGGTGGTTGCATGGCTTGATAGCATGAGATTGGACACCTCAGACTCCGAGAGCTGGGAAAAAGAGGTGAGTGTGTGTGGTGTTGGTGGTGTATCTTGTGTGTTTGTTGTAGGTGCAGCAAATTGAGCACTGATTTTTGCAGTTTTGGTGCAAAGGAATGTAGCAAAGTCATCAGTAGTGAGTGTGGAGGATGCGGGTGGAGGAGGAGGATAGAGGAGGGAGGAAAATGTTTTAAAAAGTAAGCGAGGATTGGTGGCACTGTTGACTTTCTGACGGAAGTATGTCTGCTTTGCAGAAGTAACCTCAGTCGAGAAACAAGACAGAAGAGTTTGGTATGTTATGAGCTGTTCAGGATTTTTAGTTTTTCGCCAAATTCTCTCAGCAGCCCGAAGTTTTGAGCGATGCTCACGGAGAACATCAGAGAGCCAGGGTGCAGGAGGACTGGCCCGGGTTGGCCTGGATGTAAGAGGACATAGTCTGTCTAGACATGATGCTAGCGTGGAGCAGAGTGTATCAGTGGCACTGTTCGTATCAAGTGCAAAGAGTTTGCAAGATGGAGGAAGAGAGTTTGAAACAATGGTGGATAGTCTATTGGGTGAGAGAGAGCGTAGGTTTCTGCGAAAGGCAACTGGAGTTGGAGTGTGTGGCGGCTCAGGAGTAATGTGGATGTTGAGAGAGAGAAGGAAATGATCCGATGTTTGTAGTGGAGTTACTAGTGTTTGATCAGCGAGGCAATGTCGAGTGTAAATAAGGTCTAGCTGATTACCTGATTTGTGAGTAGCAGAAGGACAAACGATTTTCTTAATGGCATTAGACTCCCCTCTCTCACAGCAGAAGAGCAAACGGACCTCTGTAGGCCAGTTACAGAAGAGGAAGTTCTCTATTCTATAAATCTGCTTAGAGGAAGGAAGGTCCCTGGGCCAGATGGTTTCTTCCCAAAATTCTATAAAAAAGGGTAAAGCAATAGTTGGAACACTTACTGAAATGTTTGCAGATTCATAAAAAATTGGTCACCTCCCACCCACTTTAAATTTAGCAAATATTTCTTTAATTCTTAAAAAAAATAAATCACCTGATGAATGTAGTTCATATAGACCTATTGGCTTAATTGGGTCGATGCCAAGATACTCTCTAAGCTGCTGGCCAGGAGACTCGAGGTCTCCAGACCAGACAGGCTTTATACAGAAGCGCTTCTCTATCACAAATATAAGGAGACTTATGAATGTTATACAGTACACCAATCAACAGAACATATAAAGCAATCTCTGTATCTTTAGATGCAGGGAAAGCTTTTGATAGGGTTGAGTGGAGTTACCTGTTTGAAACTCTGCATAGATTCGGTATAAAGGGTGAATTTCTAAAATGGATTCAAACGATCTATCATTCTCCTTTGTCTTGCATTATTACTAATGGTATACGGTCAGATCCTTTTCTTGCTAGGGGCACCAGACAGGGCTGCCCACTGAGCCCTCTTCTGCTTGCATTGGCTCTGAAAACCTCTAGCAGAAGCTATCAGACAGAATAAAAATGTAAAGGGTATATGAATGAAGAGTTGTGAACACAAAAGTGCACTTTATGCAGATGATATTCTGCTGTTTTATCACCTGAAATATCTATACTAGCAACACTATCATTATTTGAAGAATTTAGCTTAATTTCTGGCTACAAAATTAACTTCAATAAATCAGAAGCATTGCCATTAGGTAATTTCGATACTAAATCTATAGTCAATTTTCCTTTTAAATGGTCAAAATCTGGGTTTGTTTATCTCGGAATTAAAGTGTCAACTGACTTAAATTAACTATGCAAACTCAATTATGGCCCAATTGTTCAAACGGTCAAAAAAGACTTAAACCGCTGGCAAGCCCTTCCCCTTTCACTCTTTGGTAGAATAAGCTTAATTAAGATGAATATTCTCCCCCGATTGTTATACCCTCTTCAAATGACACCCTTATGGTTAAGCAGGAAAGAAATAGCTTTTTCTAGATTTATATAGAATGGCAAAAAACCTAGACAAAAGCTTAAATCTCTGCAGATGCCAACAGAGCTAGGTGGATTAGCTCTGCCTAATATCCTATAATATAACTGAGCTTGCCATGCCAGACACATTTGGGAATGGTTCAGATCTTACTATGACCTATGGCCTAGTGTGGATTCCTGGGCCTGCTCTCCACTATGTGTCTGGAGTTTGTTTGCTTGTCTGCACAAGTATGAAGAGACAGTGAAGAAAAATCCAATACTTTATAGCTTTATTAAAGTTTGGTGACCGATTTCCGGGTTTTTGGGGAGAGGGGAAGCTATATTTATGTTAAAACTTATGTTTAGACTTTGTCCCTGGCATAGATTGACCTCTCTTCAAAACTTGGCACATAAAAGGAATTTGTATTCTATCTGACTTGTTCCAGGATGACTCTTTAATGTCCTTCCAACAAATACAAAAAAAAATTGATCTCCCAAACCAACATCACTTTGGATATCTGCAAATTCGTCACTATGTTATGTCAAAACAAAAACAAATACCAGATACATCAGCACTTAATAGTTTTTAAAGTTTTCTTGCTAACACAACAAATGCAGTTCATTTTATTTCTAGATTAAATTTTTTTCTATACTCTAATATCTCTGGACTTGTGAACACAGTGGCCCATAAGTGGGAGGAAGACCTGTGTAATGTTTATATAGATGATGACTGGCAAGAGGCTTTGAGGTGTATTAGATCCACTTTTATTTGTAATCGACTTGGAGAGAATCAATATAAGATTTTACATAGGCTGCATATAACGCCAGTTTCATTAATTAAAATGGATCCCTCTATACCAGCTCTTTATGTTAAGTGTCATACAGAGCTTGGAACATACTTTCATTGTTTCTGGAAGTGCAAACACATTTCAAGATTCTGGAACTTTGTTGCATATGAAATTAGCACAATTTTTAAGATCAAATAAAAAAAAGATCCCAGTCTTTTTCTTTTGGGACTCCCTTCTAAAACACAAGCAATGTCATTGACCCTTGACACAAAAGGTTATAAATTGTTAAATACACTGACGATACTTATGGCAAGAAAATGCATCCTTATTAGATGGATAAAACATTAATCCAGCGAAAGTTTCAAAAGGAAGGCTTGTTGTGTGAGAGAAAATGTATGTGTGTGTTCCAATGTGCTCTTATTCTGGCCCTGCTAACAACTACAAAAATAAAAACCAAAACTAAACAATAAAAAACACTATAATAATAATAATAATAATTATTATTATTATATAGGCCTAGCTTGGAAACAATATATATATATATATATATATATATATATATATATATATATATATATATATATATATATATATATATATATATATATATATATATTAATTATAATTAAAAGCATGGGTGCTGATCCGCAGAGGACTACAGAACTATTATTTTGAGGGCGACATCACGAGCTTAGATTTGGTTGAACAATCAGAGGAAATGGGCGTTTCAGAACCCTTTACATGTGGATAATGAATTTTAAAGTCATTTATCCGTTTTCCTACCCTGAATAAAACAAAAAACAAAAATTGAGCTAAAATCAGTTATTTTATTTTTTGTGGGCAAATAAAAAAATGAAAAACGGCCGTTTCCTCGTTTTTTATATTTAGTTTAAAATCAAAAATCGAATGAACACAACGTACATGGAGCGTAGATCTCCAAAGGACCGTTCTTCGTACGTGGACTACTCAGCTAGATTTGGTTATAATCAGGGCATCTTTCGTTCATTCCATATCCGTTTTTAAGCAAAAAAAGGGAAAACTAAGAAAACAGCCGTTTTTTAATTTTTTGATTGCTTACAAAAAACGAGATTTTGGCTTGATTTTTAAAATTTTTTGGTTTAGGATTGGAAAATGGATAAATGACTTTAAAATTCATTATACACACGTAGGCAGTGCTGAAATGCCCATTTTCCTTTGATTGGTCAACCAAATCTGAGCTCATGACGTAGCCGTCAAAATAAGAGCCCTCTGCAGACCACACCCAGGCTTTTAATTGTTATAATAAAATTTTTATATATAAACAAAATTGACATATTCTCAATAATTTGATCAGTCATCAGGCTTACATTCATTGCGTCTTTGACACACGCGCTGTAAAGCTCTGACAAGGTGCCATTATTTAGCCTGTAGTCTATATAATAGTTTAGGCTTGTTTTACATATAATGTTCCATTACTTTAAATGTATTAATTTTTATATTTATAGTTTATATAAAATATAAAAATATTATAGTTATTACACATAGTTATCGTCTTATTCTTCTATAGATCCGTAAAATATGTATTTTATAAACTGATCATTTATATGGACTAAGCTATTAATAACTGTTTAAAGATTTTCTACAAGTTGAGCAGAATTAAAGAGATAGGCCTAGTGTGCTCCATGCGCATCACATGGTCATTACCGTATGCACTTCCCCTTTTTATTATTTCATGCAATAGTAAATCAGTAAAATAAAATGCAAACAGTTGGCAGCAACGAATAGTAGCCTATTTTGAACTATTTATATGTGCAATTTGGAATTGGGCCTGCTGTAGCACTTTAACATAACTTTCTCACAAAGCAAATTCTCACAAAGCGAGCTCATCTGTTAGTCTGAACTACAAGACATTATTTATTATAAAATACAAGTATGTGTTCAATTAGCTCTGAAAATTCCCTCGAAAGTCTTGTTGTGTGAGAAAATGGATAAGAAATAGGCATTGAAGCTGACCGTATTGTATAGGCTTATTGCACTTAAACTTCCTTTAGTTCGGCTTTTAAATGAGTTGGCTACCTGATGATGTTGCTCGTGCACAGCCACCAATCCTATTGTATTACTCACTTATTTAAAATATTCAGAGTAGCCTCTGAATATATATATATATATATATATATATATATATATATATATATATATATATATATATATATATATATATATATATATATATATATATATATATAGCCTAATCAAAATCAATGAAATAATGAACGAGACTTCCGGTTCCGGGGCGCATGGAGAAGGCTGCTGGTGTCTAGGCTCCAACAATCCTCCAAATAATTTAAAATAATATATCCTCAGATTTAATAATTACTCGTCAAAAAGTGTTCTCAAGAGATTCAAGAACACATTAAGCCTTGATAATGGCAAAAAAAAAGAAAGCAGATTACAAGAAGAGGTCGACGACAACCTCGGCAAATCTGGCAGCCCAGAGGAGCTGAGGCAAGCTGCCAATAAAGGTGGCACAACTTCTCCTAACAATCAAGACATTATGGACGCTATAACAGCTTTAAATGCCTCAGTCAGTCAAAAATTCAACGCCTTTACACAAACGATTGCAGAATTGCATACAACACTGACAACTATCACCAGGCCTGGCCCTAACCAATTTGGCTCCCTAGGCAAGATTTCAGGTGGCGCCCTGTCACATCGTAGTAAACTCCATCGCTAGTGTACATATAGTCATAAGAAACTAAATAGCATTTTGATCGACTACTACAAGCTGGGAAAACATCAGATAAATATGCCAATGCAATTAACGTCATTGCCAGTGTTGTGCAAGTTACTTCCAAACTGTAATACATTACAGATTACTTATTACTGTGATTTAAAAGTAATCCCTTACCTTACAATATTACTGTCTCAAAATTGTAATATGTTACATTACTCTTATATTACTTTTTAGTTACTTTCACCAAAATAACTACAGAATTAGAACTTAACATTCTAAAAGGACTAAATGTACTGCAGAGCATTTTACATCCAGTAGAAAGCGATATGATGTAGCAGAATGACGGTGACCTATCCAGGCTACTAACAATATAGTATATATTTGGCAACGTGAAGGCTCAAGACAATGCAAGAAAGGATAAGAGCCAGAATCACAAATGATCAAAGTCTGTTGAAAGTAAGTGATTATCTGGCAATATCTGTGAATAGCTTGGCTATTTTCATATTAGACACAACAGGCCTATATGTAAACTCCAATGCCATGACGAGATGCATTTTTTTCTTAATCTTGCCATTATTCTATTCACTTTAAATTCAGGTTCACAAAACTGTCATGCACAAAGTGAACATGATGAACATAGCTTTCTCAATATAATGCTCGTGCACAGATTTCCTTTGTGGACAAAACTGCTTGTGAGCTCTCAAATATACGCTGCTCGCGTGCAAATTTTCTCATGCTCTCTCAAATATGCACTGCTCACGCACAAAATTTCTTGTGCGCTCACAGTACACTACTCGCTTAGTGAGATTATATGCAGACTCACAATTTGTGTCTTGTGTTCCCTCTTCCTTTCATGCTTTTTGATATAATTTATATTTGTACACTATTTATTAACAATAACCAAAATACTAAAATAGACTTACATATAAAATTTTTAATCTAATCTACTATAACCTTTTTTGTTGTTTGTTATATGATGAAATATTTCCAATTTCAAACACTTAAGACACAGAGAAAAGAAGTTGAATGCAAAGAATACATTTTTAAAAAACATTTATTAAACATCCAAAAGGTGCACCATACTAATCAAATAAAACAACATTTAAACAAAAATATAACGAATGCAAGCAGAAATGGAACCGATAAAAATAGGGGAAAACTTGATGAGGTATTATAGCCTACTGAACTATTCACTCCTCAAATAAATCTCACTATTAATCCCATTTTATCATGGCAACTAAAATAAATTGAACACGTCTCTGTTGTCTTCCACATTGCTGATGAGATTGTGGAGGACATTTTCCCTGTCATGTACAGTGTTTTGAACAGTTCTACAGTAAAGTACTTCAATTAATCAGTTGTGCTAATACTAGTTGCTATGGTAACACAAGCGTAATATAAACAAATTACCCAGTGCTGTAGTTTTTTTTTTACAATATAGGGTATACTATACTACAATTCACCACACTTTACTGTAGTAAAACTACACTTTGAATTTCATTTTATCAGTTCACTATTCTTAATACTACAGTATGCTGAAGCATTCATTAACAAATTGTAAATAATACTAGCCTAAACCATAGGCAGTATATCTAACACTCAAAAACACAAGTATTTATTAGAGAATTTATCATAACCTTAGTGTTTCGTGTATTGCTAATAAATACTGTAGCAATATATAAACCATATCAACATTCTTGGGATAACCAATTGAACAGGAGGATCTCTGGAGAGCAAAAGCACGAAAAGAAGAGGAAACATGAGGCACAAAATGTGAGTCTGCATCATCTGACGGAGCCAGAGCAGATCATTCGCACGTGAGCAGCCGTGTTTTGAGTGCATGCGACTGCGAAAAAAAAATTGCGGTCGAGTTGTCCACGAACAGAGAATTATATGAATGCGCTCTTGTAAAACTGCGCTTACGACTGTTGTCAGTGAAATAACGCCATATGCACATACGTCCATCTCGCGAATGTACTGTCTTCTGCTCATCTATTTTGTCGCTCTTCCGCTGCACGTCAGGGCTTGACCTTACTGTGAACCGGGCTGAGCCAATAGCCTCCGACCTCGAGCTCAGAGGCTGAAATCATTCCGCGTTCAAAGTAAAAAAGTTCCAATAGCCAGAGGCATATTAATGACAACACGCGCATATATTCACTAACCACGAACAGAAAATAGAACTTACTTGCGGTATTTTTTATTTGGTAATGTCTTGCGGGCGAAAAGTTTGTTGTAACGCACGCGTTACTGAACATGTACCGAGTAAAATATTACTGAAAATGTATAAGTAATGCCTTACACTACTGCGTTACAGGAAAATGTAATACATTACTGTAATACATTACTTTTGTAACGCATTACTCCCAACACTGGTCATTGCTGAATAGGTCTAATATTTACACATATGCTTGAGGAAGGAATGATGGGGGTAATTACATTACTATTACTGTTTTCCATAACATGTGAGCCCTTCCATAACATTAGCTGACGTTAAAACTAACAGATAGCACTATAGCTATATAATGATTAGCAACCATTATGCCATACCTGTGTCACGGATTGGTCAGGCTCTCACGATCCCCACTCACGAAGATCACCATCACCTGACTTCTAATGAGCACACAGCTGCATCACATTCACGAGCACCAGATAAAAGCACAGCACTCCAGTCGCTCATTGTCCGGGCTCGTCTCGACGAAAGCGGACAACTGAGCGACCACTCAGCGTAGTCATCCTCAGCTAAACAAACGATTTACTTACCTGTTCTCTTTGTATTCCTCCCTAGTCTTCCTGGTCCTCCCGTATCGTCCTGTCTTCCAGTCCTTCCAAGTCTGTGTCATCCTCTGTCAGCTGTATCTGGTGTGTGCTGTCCATCCTCGTGTATTCCTGTTACCCAGCCACGGAGGAGAAGACCCCAACATCATTCCTGATCCTCCTGGCTATCCTTCATGTGCTCCTTGTTGTCATTCAATAAACACCCTAACGTTTCCTTACCTCTGTCTCCTGTCCGCTTCATAACAGAAGCCCGGACCAATAACGACGACAACATGAGCACCCCCGATCACTTTCAAGAGCTGGTGGACCAGTTGAAGCGGATTCTACAGCCACCAGCTCCACTTTCCAACGCACCACCAGCACCGAGCACTTCCGCCTCCACAGTTTCTTCTTCGGCCCTTCCTTCCAGTCCCATGGCCCGACCAGCGCCCTACTCAGGCGGAGCGGGGGAGTGCAATGGTTTTCTGTTACAATGTTCCCTCATATTCGAAATGCAACCTTCTCTATATCCCACAGATAAGTCAAAGATCGCCTACATCGTATCTCTACTCTCTGGACCTGCACTTAAATGGGCTGAGACGATCTGGAACCAAGCCGGGCCGGTCATGAATTCCATCACTACCTTCACGGAGTATTTCAAAGAGGTGTTTGGACGTTCTGATGGGGAAGTAGCCGCTGGAGAGCAGCTGTATCATCTAAAGCAAGGTACTCTATCTACACAGGAATATGCTCTCCGGTTTCGCACTCTAGCAGCTGCAAGTGGATGGAATGAGAGATCGTTGTTGACCACGTACCGGCTCGGCTTGGAACCCACTCTCCGAATCCAACTGGCCACATTAGATGATACAATGGGTCTGGAGAGATTCATCCAACATTCTCTCCGATGTTCCGATCGTCTTCGTTCCTATCAACAGGACACCATCACCCCCTCGTCTGCACTCCTCCAATCGCCTGAGTCAACAGCCTCTCCAGAACCAGAAACCCATGATAATAGAGTCTGGAAGACTGACATCAGCGGAACGACAGAGGAGGCTGACCCGGGGTCTGTGTCTATACTGCGGTGTCAGTGGACACACCCGTATGGAGTGTCCCCTTCGTCCCATTCGGACTTCAGTGAGTGTATTCAGTACGAATATTGAACAATGTAAACCACTTACTACCACCGTACAAATAACTACTGCCTCTATTTCTCTCCTTGTCACAGCCCTCATCGACTCCGGGTCAGCAGGGAACTTCATCTCCCAATCCCTCTGTCGTCAACTCCACCTCCGTACTGAGGCGTCCTCGCATATATACCAGATACAACCGATAACCCAGTGCACTCGATCTTCGACCCGTATCCATCGACAATGCGAAGACATCCTTCTTCAAGTGGGGGTGTTACATCAAGAGAGGATTCAATTTCTGGTTCTGGAGGGTGCAAATATGGACATCATTCTAGGGCGCCCGTGGCTGGTGAAGCACGATCCCATCATCTCTTGGGGCACAGGAGAGATAAAGAAATGGGGATCTGGATGTACACCTGCCTGTTTTCCAAATCTCCCTCTTCAAGGTCGGAACCCCATTTCTTTGTTTGCAACATCGGTCGAGAGCCCTCCTGAGAAGCAGTCTATCCACATTCCTAAGGAGTACAGCTCCTTTCATGATGTCTTCTGCCCCAAGAGAGCTTCCCAGCTACCGCCGCATCGGCCATGGGACTGCGCGATCGACCTAGTTCCAGATGCCCAGTTGCCAAGAGGTAGGATCTACCCGCTCTCGCTTCCAGAGAATCAGGCAATGGAAGATTACATAAGGGAGGCTCTGAGTCAGGGGTACATACGTCACTCAAAATCACCAGCCGCCTCAAGCTTCTTCTTTGTGGCCAAGAAGGACGGAGGGCTGCGTCCATGCATCGACTACAGGGTCCTAAATAACGGTACAGTAAAATACCGATATCCCCTTCCTCTGGTACCAGCCGCTTTGGAACAGCTCCGAGAAGCTAAAGTCTTCACTAAATTGGACCTCCGCAGCGCGTATAATCTGATAAGAATACGTGAGGGGGACCAATGGAAGACAGCATTCGTGACCCCTACTGGCCACTATGAATATGAGGTCATGCCTTACGGTCTGGTCAACGCCCCCTCCGTATTCCAAAACTTCATTCATGAAGTCCTCCGGGAGTTTCTTCACCACTGTGTAATAGTGTACATAGATGACATCCTCATTTACTCCCGGAGTGAGGCCGAACATCGCCAACACGTTGCGGAGGTCCTACACACATTGAGAGAACATCACCTCTACCTCAAAGCGGAGAAATGCTCATTCCACCAGAAGTCGATTCATTTCCTGGGATACATCATTGACCAAACCGGTATACGTATGGATGGGAAGAAAATTGAGGCTGTTCTATCCTGGTCAGAACCCACTTCCATTAAGGAGCTCCAGAGGTTTCTTGGGTTTGCTAACTTTTATAGACGATTTATCAAGGACTACAGCAGGATTACATCACCTCTCACTAATCTCCTCAAGGGTAACCCAAAGGACTGGAGTGGACCAAAGAAGCAGCCGCAGCCTTCCGCCTTCTTAAGAAGGAGTTCACAAGGGCCCCACTCCTGACTCATCCTGACCCAAATCTTCCTTTCGTGGTGGAAGTGGACGCATCCACCACCGGCGTCGGGGCAGTATTATCTCAACATCATGATACACCGCCCCGACTGCATCCCTGTGCCTATTTCTCTCGGAAGTTGAGCCCGGCGGAGCAGAATTACAGCATAGGAGACAGGGAGCTTCTAGCAATCAAGCTAGCCTTGGAGGAGTGGCGTCACTGGTTGGAGGGAGCCAAACATCCGTTCCAGGTGATCACAGATCACAAAAACCTCCAGTACATCAAAGAGGCCAAGAGACTATGTCCACGTCAAGCCAGATGGTCACTTTTCTTCTCACGTTTTGATTTCTCCATTTCCTATCGTCCAGGACCCAAGAATCTAAGAGCAGACGCTCTCTCTCGTTTACACGAGCATCACGATCATGAAGAACTCCCAACGAAGATTCTTCCCGAACACATCTCCATTTGTCCGATCACCTGGAACGCTCCTCCAGTCGTTGCCACTCCGGAAGCTCCTGCTCCGCCGGGATGCCCTCCTCATCGGCAGTTCATACCACCTGAACACCGGGTAGATCTGATCCACTCCTTACATACCTCGCTAGGCACTGGACATCCAGGGATCAACAATACTCTCTCGCTAGTATCCCAACGATTCTGGTGGCCAAACATGGCAAGGGATGTGAGGCAATATGTTCAGGGCTGTAAGGACTGTGCCCAATCCAAGAGCCCACGTCATCTACCCGCTGGAAAGCTCCATCCCTTGCCGATTCCGAACCGTCCCTGGTCACACCTAGGAGTGGACTTTATCACTGACCTCCCTTCGTCAGAAGGTAATACCTGTATTCTAGTCATAGTAGATAGATTCTCAAAGTTTGTCAAACTAATCCCTCTGAAAGGTCTTCCCACAGCCTTTGAAACTGCCGACAATATCTTTAATCAAGTCTTCAGGTCATTTGGTATTCCAGAAGATATTGTGTCGGACAGAGGTCCACAGTTCATCTCACGTCTATGGAAAGCCTTCTTCAAGCTCCTAGGTGTGGCCGTCAGCCTCTCTTCTGGATATCATCCCCAAACCAACGGGCAGACAGAGAGGAAGATTCAGGAGGTGGGACGGTTCCTGAGGACCTTCTGCAGTGGTCACCAGAACTCCTGGAGCCAGTATTTGGGCTGGGCAGAATATGCCCAAAATTCACTGCGGCAACCCTCCACCGGACTCACGCCATTCCAGTGCGTCCTGGGCTTCCAACCACCGCTCTTTCCCTGGGATGGCGAACCATCTGATGTCCCCGCAGTGGATCACTGGTTCCGGGAGAGCGAGAGAGTCTGGGACGAGGCTCATCAACATCTGCAGAGGGCAGTCCGTCGAAGCAAGGTAACCGCCGATAGGAGAAGGTCTGAAGAACCCAGATACACACCCGGACAAAAGGTGTGGCTATCCACCCGGGACATACGCATGCGACTGCCCTCTCGCAAGTTAAGTCCCCGATTTGTTGGTCCCTTCACCATCGTGGAACAGGTTAACCCCGTCACCTACAAACTACAATTACCCTCTCACTACCGTATTCACCCTACATTCCACGTATCACTCCTGAAACCCTATCACGATCCTGTTCTTCCCTCCACAGAGCCTGACCACGAAGAGGAACCCCCTCCTCCACTGCTCCTAGAAGAAGGAGCCGTCTACGCAGTGAAGGAGATCTTGCGTTCCCGACGTCGTGGTGGCCAGTTGGAGTACCTGGTGGACTGGGAAGGGTACGGCCCCGAAGAAAGGACATGGGTTCCCAGAGCTGATATTCTCGATCCTAGTCTCATGGTGGAGTTTCATGAGAGCCACCCTGAGTTCCCAGCGCCTAGAGGCAGAGGGAGACCACCACGGCGTCGGAGGTGTCGGCCCTCAGGAGCGGGCCCTGGGGAGGGGGGGTACTGTCACGGATTGGTCAGGCTCTCACGATCCCCACTCACGAAGATCACCATCACCTGACTTCTAATGAGCACACAGCTGCATCACATTCACGAGCACCAGATAAAAGCACAGCACTCCAGTCGCTCATTGTCCGGGCTCGTCCGACGAAAGCGGACAACTGAGCGACCACTCAGCGTAGTCATCCTCAGCTAAACAAACGATTTACTTACCTGTTCTCTTTGTATTCCTCCCTAGTCTTCCTGGTCCTCCCGTATCGTCCTGTCTTCCAGTCCTTCCAAGTCTGTGTCATCCTCTGTCAGCTGTATCTGGTGTGTGCTGTCCATCCTCGTGTATTCCTGTTACCCAGCCACGGAGGAGAAGACCCCAACATCATTCCTGATCCTCCTGGCTATCCTTCATGTGCTCCTTGTTGTCATTCAATAAACACCCTAACGTTTCCTTACCTCTGTCTCCTGTCCGCTTCATAACAACCTGTCAATCAGAATCAGAAAGAGCTTTATTGCCAGGTATGTTCACACATACGAGGAATTTGTTTTCGTGACAGAGCTTCTACAGTGGAACAGGATTACAGAGACAGGACAAAAAACAGATAATAAATATATATATATATATAAAAAAAAATAGAAGTAGTGAGTGCAAATATACAGATTGACAAGTGTATGTACATGTTTATTACTATATACAACGTTATATGTGCAGCTGTTATGTGCAAATTGGCATGTAAAGTGTGTTAAATAAGTGTATATGTGTATAAAAGTGTGTGGCAAGTAGTGATGTTGGCTCCACAATTATTATCATCAAGTCTTCATGAGATGGATTGCCTGAGGGAAGAAACTGTTTCTGTGTCGGGTTGTTCTGGTGCGCAGTGCTCTGTAGCGTCGACCAGAAGGTAAAAGTTCAAAGAGGCAGTGTGCTGGGTGTGAGGGGTCCAGAGTGATTTTGGCAGCCTTTCTGCTCACTCTGGATAAGTACAGTTCTTGGGGAGTAGAAAGGGTTGTACCAGAGATTCGCTCAGCAGTCCGAACTATTCGACGTAGTCTTTGGAGGTCGTATTTAGTAGCTGAGCTAAACCAGACAGTTATTGATGTGCAGATGACTGATTCAATGATGGAGGTGTAGAACTGTTTCAGCAGCTCCTTTGGGAGGTTAACTTCCTCAGCTGACGAAGAAAGTACAGCCTCTGTTGAGCTTTTTTGACAACGGAGTCAATGTGAGTGTCCCACTTCAGGTCCTGAGAGATGGTGGTGCCCAGGAACCTGAATGACTCCACTGCTGCCACAATGCTGTCCATGATGCTCAGTGGGGAAGAGCAGGGGAAGAGCACGCTGTTTTGAGCGTGTTGAGCTCCAGGTTGTTGTGACTGCACCAGACAGCCAACTCCTTAACCTCCTGTCTGTAAGCAGACTCGTCACCGTCCTGAATGAGGCCGATAAGTGTGGTGTCGTCTGCAAACTTCAAGAGCTTCACAGAGGAGTCTTTTGATGTGCAGTCATTCGTGTACAGGGAGAAGAGCAGTGGGGAGAGGACACACCCCTGGGGGGCGCCAGTGCTTATTGTGCAGATACTAGATGAGAATTTTCCCAGCTTCACCAGCTGCTGCCTGTCCGTTAGGAAGCTGTTGATCCACTGACAGACAGAGGTGGGCACAGAGAGCTGAATTAATTTGGTCAGGAGAAGTTTTGGGATGACAATGTTAAACGCCGAGCTGAAGTCAACAAACAAGATCCTCACATAGGTCCCTGGTCTGTCTAGGTGTTGCAAAGCATAATGCACTCCCATATTTACTGCATCATCCACAGACCTGTTTGCTCTGTAGGCAAACTGAAGAGAGTCCAGTGAGGGTTCAGTGATGTCCTTCAGGTGGGCCAGCACCAGTTTTTCAAAAGACTTCATGACCACAGATGTTAGTGCCACCGGTCTGTAGTCATTTAGTCCTGTAAGTTTGGGTTTCTTTGGGATGGGGATGTTGGTGGAGCGTTTGAGGCAGGAGGGCACTTCACACTACTCCAGTAATCTGTTGAAGATCAGGGTGAAGATGGGGGCCAGTTGGTCAGCACAGGATTTTAAACAAGCTGGTGTTATAAAATCTGGGCCTGGTGCTTTTTTCCTCTTCTGTTTCCGGAAGACCTGGCACACCTCCTCTTCACTGAACTGTAGGGCAGGTATGGGGGAGGCAGGTGGTGGTGGAGGTGTTAATGGTGGCATGAAGAGCAGTTCAGAGTGGGTGTGGGGGGTTTTTTCAAACCGGCAGTAAAACTCATTCAGGTCGTTTGCAAGTTGTTCATTGTCTACAGTGCTGGGGGATGGTGTCTTGTAGTTTGTGATGTTTTTCAGACTTTTCCACACAGATGCTGAGTCGCTGGAAGAGAACTGACTCCTTAGTTTCTCAGAATAGTTCCTTTTTGCGACTCTGATCTCCTTTTCCAGTCTGTATTTGGCCTGCTTATACAAGGCCCTATCCCCATTCCTGTAAGCAACCTCCTTGACCTGACATAGCTGTCTGAGTTTTACAGTGAACCATTGTTTGTCATTGTTGTATGTGAGTTGAGTCCTGGTAGGAATGCACACGTCTTCACAGAAACTGGTAAAAGATGTTACAGTCTGTGTGAGCTCATCCAGATCGTTTGCAGCAGCTTCAAAAACACTCCAGTCAGTGAGGTCGAAACAGGCTTGTGGATCCCGTTTCGTTAGTCCATCTTTTCACAGATCTTAATACAGGTTTGGCTGTTTTCAGTTTCTGCCTGTAGGTTTTAATGAGATGAATCAAACAATGGTCAGAGTGTCCCAAAGCTGCTCGTTGGACGGCGCGGTACGCATCCTTTATTGTAGTATAGCAGTGATCCAGTATATTTCTGTCTCTTGTGGGACATGTAACATGCTGTCTATATTTTGGCAGTTCACGGGATAGTTTTGCTTTGTTAAAATCCCAGAGAATGATTAAAGCAGAGTCCGGGTGTTGTTGCTCTATCACCGTGATCTGATCAGCTAGTTTCTGTATCGCCAGGCTCGCGTGCGCGAGCGGAGGAATGTGAACACTGACGAGGATGAACGAGCAGAACTCGTGCGGGGAGTAAAAAGGCTTACAGTTAATAAACAGTGCTTCGAGATCTGGACAGCACATCTTCTTTAAAACTGTTACATCTGTACACCACCTTTCATTGATGTAAAAGCACGTCCCGCCACCCCGCGATTTCCGCGTTGATTCTTCGTCGCGATCCGCTCTGAACAGCTGATAGCCCGGTAGGTGAAGCGCGTTGCCCGGTAGGGTATCGTTCAGCCAGGTTTCCGTGAAACACAGAGCAGCTGAATGCAGAAAATCCCTGTTTGTCTGAGAGAGCAGAATGAGTTCGTCTATTTTGTTGGGTAGAGAGCGGAGATTTGCCAGATGGATGCTAGGCAACGCGGTCCGAAATCCACGCTGTCTGAGTTTCACAAGTGCGCCTGCACGCTTTCCTCGCTTGAAAGCGTTTGAGCAGCACCGCGGCTCCTCCGACTACAGTGTCCAACAGAACATCAGATAAATCCAGGTATGGAAAAATATTCGGTGGTGTATGTGCCCGAATGTCCAACAATTCGTCTCTGGTGAAACAAATTGTAGGAATATGACTCGAGACAGGACAAACTAACAAAAACACAAACACTACTGCAGAGTACGACACGGAGGCGGCCATCGTCATCGGCACCATCGCTGTTTTGTGGGATGTAAAAAATATGGAACAACAAATAGCTTCAAATGATAGAAGACATAGTAAACATTAAATAATATTGACAATAAAATAAAAGGTTTAGCCTATTAAAATCCATGGCCTATACAGAAATTAAAAAAAGCTATAAAATCTACTTCACTTTTTATTGTATTTGCATATTAATTAAAATTACTGTAGTTATTTTGGTAAAGAGCAGCAAATGAATCTCTCATTTTGTTTTGTTTGAGAACAGAGGTGTCACTTTAAGAATGCACAGATCTATAATGAAAGCATTCGACTAACTTACTTTAGTAACTGTTTGTGCTCATTTAAGAGAAAAATAGTTGTGTTTAAAATAAAACACGCAGGACGAACATGTTTCCATATTTTTAAGTGTATTTGTCTGTTTAAACACACACCCTAATCACCAAAGTATCCCAAACTTTCGCTCCTTTATAAATGGCGTGTAGAGAAGCTGATCTGGGAACAGTTTATCAGACGGAGCGCGTCCGTCAGTCAGCATGCATACAGATACACTGAATTCAGAGGTTCCGACAATCGACGCACAGCTTTAATGGAAAGAAAGTGAATGCAGACATTTTATATTCATTTTAACGTGCTTTCAAGCTAAAATAAAGCGAAAGCATAATTATCTTGACCAGCTCTTGCAATTCTAGCACATTTGAGATCGGCTCTGTATTGATGGTACTTTCAATTTTCATATAAAGATTAAACATACGGGAGAAATATAGGAAAATTAAACATGATAGCGGACAAAAACAGGAGGGTTGACGGGTATGTGTCATGCTAATTGTTAATGGCGTTATCAATCATCGCTTGGATACAGTAAAATAATCCTCTTTATCACAACATTACCTCTGTCTTTGTTGCGTTTTTCTTCCTCTTCTTTTCTCTTTTGCCTCCCCCGCGCACCAGGCAGTTTGGGGCATTTTAACATGTTGAGCTTGTTGACCAATCAAAAAACGAACACCGTGTAGCAGGTAAAGTCTAATTATTCTAATGGGGGGTGTCTTAGGTGATAAGGCTATATTATCATTATTTAATACTACTACTCATTAGTAGGTTTTGCACTTTGCAGTTAAATTAATGTGGTAGTATTATTTTATAAGTCATAATACCAACTAGTTATAAGAATAGTGAAAGTTACACTTTTTTTTTCTTCCCCCATTTCTGGCGCCCCGCTGGATGTACAGCGCCCTTAGCATTTGCCTATACTGCCTATGCCACGAGCCGGGCCCAGTGTTGCCAGATGTACGATAATTATCGTATTTGTACAATAATTTCGACCTCTGTATGATGTGCGATTAATAATGAGAAAAATCCTATAATGTACGATAATTTCAGAATTATATGTCATTTAAAAGTAATTTCATTGTAATATTTGGGCTTCTTTACTTATTGATCTTGCTGCATTTTTCTGTACTGTCTGTGAGGAGAAGGTGGAGCTAGGCACCATCTCATCTTATGTTACCTCTTCTCAACCAATCAACGTGGAGATTGGCTCTCTCTCTCACGAGTTAATGCTCCTACTGTGCGTGCCTGTGGTTAGGTCAGTAGTTTTCAGGTTGAGGTCGATGGGGGGATCCGTCCCCCTCACTTTTAGAGACAGACCATTTAGAAACGGGTGATTAATAATTATATGAACGTATGATCTCATACAGCCGTCTCCTCCACTTTTAAAATGTCCGCTACGCCCCTGCTTCCCACTAAGGTATGCCTAGTTCTTTAACGTATTGTGGTAATTTGCACGTTGTGTCAAAACGATATGTGTCTAGATAATAGCTGTGTACTCTCCGTTTGACTCATGTATGATAATTTTTCTTCAAATACGATAATTTTGAGGTTCTGGTACGATACTTTGACATTTCCAATCTGGCAACAATGGCCGGCCCTGAATATCACAGAAAAAATTACGTCAATTGAAGAGGCTAGCACAGACTACAAGGTATACCTGTCAGCAGTACAAAAGCAGTGTGCAGAATTGGTGGATGAATGCAAACGACTCAGGGAAAAAAGTGATGATCTCGAATCCTGCTCCAGGTGCAATACCATTCGACTTGTGGGAATTGCTGAAAAGGAAGAAAGTGGTAGACCCACCGAATTCATCACGGAACTACTCCCAAATTTGCTGGGCCCAGAAAACTTCATCAAAGCAGTACAGGTAGATCGAGCACACAGAGCGCAACGAAGACTGAAAGATGATCGGCCGAGAGCATTTGTCATCAGATTACATCACTTCCAAATGAAATAATTAATCATGAAGTTGGCTAGAGAGAATACAAAGGAACAAACGTGCATATGTTTCCCGACCTGACGATGGAGGTGTTTAAGCAGAGATATCGATTTGCCGAAATCAGAAAGAAATGCAAGATTAATGGCATCAGACATGGATTGCTTTTTCCAGCGTCACTCATCGTAACCACAAACAATGGTGAAATTAAAACATTTGATTCACCAGAGTGAACTGTTAACCCTAATAGCCAGTGTTTTGCTGTAATAAAAGGAAACAGTATTTTACTGTAAAAGGAGAAGGATTTGTATGAAATTCTGCAGTGCTGTAACGCCACGCCAGCAGAGGGAGCCCTCGCCCAACTACTGACTTAGCTCCACTCCCTCTGCAGTCACTTCCTGTTTGTGCTGTATTTTAGCAAGAGCTCAGGCCATGCTTGCTTGTGAAGTATTGCCAGCGTTTTCCAAGAGACTTTCATGACTGCCTGCCTGTGTATGACCCTGCCTGTCTTGATCAAGTATGCTATCTGTCTTTGCCCTCTTGCTCTGTTTTGGACTGTTTGTTGTTATACTAAACCTCTGTCTGCACTCTCACTACGTCGTCTGGATTTGCCCCTGTGTTTGTTGACTGGATTGGACTGCTTATGTGTTGCCGACTTTCCGCCTGTTTACTCGCTGATGTTTCTCCCTAAACCCTTTAATAACACTTCTGCATATGGATTCTAACACAGCCTTAGCCTCCACGTTACAAGTGCAAAGAATAAATTACAGTAATTTACTTTATGTACCCATTACAGATAGTAACTGTGACAATAAATGGTAATTTACTGTTCAACCATTACTGCCCCATCTACTCTGATGCTTTATGTTGCTATTTATAGAGAAGTGCATTTATATTAGGGCAGAAAACAATGATTTAGGCATTAACACACACATACGCAGGCTGTCTGTCTTATACTAAAGACAAAGTTGTTAGAAAAAGTTTTCAGAAAATGCTGGCCGTTTAAGGGAGCTGCAGGTGTTTGATTTGTTTACTTCTGAGTGTGCTTCATTCTGTCTATCAATTGAGGTACAGAGTCTGAATTGTTTATGCTATAACATGAGACTGATTCCTGTGACGCTCCAGAGACAGACGAGTCTTCGCTGAGGCCAGCTTCCAGCCTCCGCCACTGAGACTACAGCTCTGCACAAACGTTTGGCCAGCGGAGAAATTAAAATGGTCGTGCCCAACTGAGCCTGGTTTCTCTCAAGGTGTTTTTTCTTCACTTCCGCCTTTAGTGAAGTTTTTTTTCCCTCTCCGCTGTCGCCACTGGCTTGCATGTTTCGGGATCTATAGAGCTGCGCATCGTTGGATTTGCTCTTCAGTATTTGGACTCTCAGTAGTGATTATTAAACCACACTGAACTGAGCTAAACTGAACTGAACTTAAACACTACAAACTGAACTACACTGTTCCTATTTACTGTGACCTTTTATGTGAAGCTGCTTTGACACAATCTACATTGTATAAGCGCTATACAAATAAAGGTGAATTGAATTGAATAATTAAGAATCTAGTAATGAGTGTTCAAATGTTTTGAGGGTTTCTGAAATAAGTCTGTGTTTTAAATTATATTGTTATTTTATTGTTGTTGTCTTGAACTGTATACTTGGAAAGCTACATTGTTAGCTAGTTAGCCTCTCCTCATATAAATTCTTACTTTTATTTAAGTATATTTATTAATTGGATATTGCATATTGCCATGATGTACAGATGCTAACAGTTTTCTGGCAACTAAGCAGTTTTTATACACATAAAACACATTAAATTCCAATCACCTCAGAAAAAAAGGTAACATGTGCACAGAAATCATCACAGGGAATCACAAAAAATATGATGCACATAGCCATCCATGCACAAACCTCCACTGTCAGGTTCCAGGTTGTGAATTTGTTCCTAAGTATTTTTCAGATCTTTGTTTCCACCTATTAATTTATATTAGGGACAATAGAAAAGTTTGTTGTCTTGAGATTTAAGTAAATAATAATAAAAGATTGGATTCTTTGGATTTTCGGTGTTGTCGACTGTTTTTGTTTTTATAATTATTTGAAACTTTTTTTTATTGAGAATCCTGGTGCATGGTATGTGCTTGTGTTTGAGACAAACATGTTTCTAACCATATCTAGAGTAAGTGTGTGTTCTTTTAATATGTTTATTTTTAAATGATTATTTGAAACTTAAAAAAAAAAAGGTTAAAAATTAAGTAATTATTTTGTGTTTTTTGCTGTTCAGTTTATGTATGCATGGTCAGCATTGAGAGGACAGTAACACATTTCACTGCAGCACTTTCTGTGTGTGTGTGTGTGTGTGTGTGTGTGTGTGTGTGTGTGTGTGTGTGTGTGTGTGTGTGTGTGTGTGTGTGTGTGTGTGTGTGCGCGCGCGTGTGTGTTTGTTTGTTTTTTTGTTGTTCCTTTTTTTTGTTTTTAACCTTGTGTTTGAGGAGTCAATTAATTCCACAGTAGAGCTTATTCAAAAGTAACTATTATATTTGAATCACATACATTTAAAGGCAAAATTATTCACCCTCATTTGAAATTTTAATTATTTAAAATTAATAAAATTATTTAAAAGATATGTTTAACAGAGCGAAGAAAATGTTACAGTATTTTGTATAACTTTGTTTACTTTTCCTAATTAACCTAGTTAGGCCTTTAAATTGCAATGTAAGCTGAATATTAGTATCTTGCAAAATAACTGAGAATGTGTTTAAAAAAACCTCTCCCTTAAACAGCACTTACATACACAAGTAAAAGTATTTATAATCTAAAGGCTTTCTTAAATATATGCATCTATTATTATTATTATTATTATTATTATTATTATTATTATTCCTACAGGTTTGGAGCAATATGAGGATGAGTCAATAGTATCTGGATGCAGCCTTTATGATGCAAGCTGAGATTGCATCTCTCAGCGATGCAATGTCTGACACAATACACTCAATGGAGCGAGTGACGTCACTGTGAGGGGTGGGGTTAGGTGAGCCCATTAAAAAGCATTGGATGCAGCACAGATTGCACTGCACCAGGTCTGCATCTAGACCCCTCTCTTTTTATTTGCTTGAGATGGAGTTTGTTAATTAATTAATTAATTTATATAGTTTTTTTTTATTGGATATGTTATTGTGATAAATGTTGGCAGTTGCTTTAAAAGTATGCTAAATACCATGGGGGTCCAACTGGAGGGCTGCAGCCAGCAGAGTTAAGTTCCCACCCTGCTTCAACATTACCTGTAGATTTCTAACAGGCCTCAATTAGTTTGATCAGGTGTGTTTAATTAGGGTTACAGCTTAATGTCCCGGTCACACTGCACTTTTCTCCCCATAGACTTTCATTCATACGCACACAAATGCGTCAGACTGGAAATGCAAGCTCATGAGACAAGTTTCGCAGACTGCTGTGTTGGAAAGCTCAAAATTGGTGAACTCTGACCTGCAAAATTGCATCATGTGATTGCGTGAGACCAGTCGAAGAGCCAAACATGACCTCTTTTGACAGATATTCAAAATCTGGATCAATTGCTCGCGTTTTTAATCTCTAATCATCTTGTTTAATCCCATTCCTTTTCGCAGCACCGCACGATGAATTTCACACGCTCAAACGTTAGTGTGACCACAGCCTTACTGTGCAGACCTGTGGCCCTCAGTAATATGTAAGATGATATGTAAATGTTTGACACCTGTGCTATATACACTTCAGATGTTGTTTATTCATTTAACCTTTTTGTTTCATTGTAAATAGAAAATGTATTCATTTGTGCTGATTTGTTTAATTTTGTTAGACATTTTCTGTTGTATATTTGTTTGCTGCCAAAACAATAAAATACATTTGTCTGAAGGATTTATATGCTCTCTATTTTTAATAACAGTTAAGAATACTGATTAATTTTAGTAACACTACAATAACTATATATGATTATTAATGTGTTTGCAGTATAATGCTGTAAGTTGTAACACTACAGTAATTAACTGTAAGCAGTTCTCAGTTAGTTACCACTACTGCTCTATTACAGTAATTAACTGGCAACATTGTTCCCAGCTACTTACTGTAATGGTTAGGTTACAGTAATTAAGTAATGGTAATGGTAACTGTAATGGTTCAGTTACAGTAATTCACTGGCAACACTGTTGCCAGTTACTCACTGTTATGGTTCAGTTATAATAGAATACTGGCAACACTGTTGCCAGTTACTTACTGTAACCAAACTTTTACAGTGACTAACTGGCAACAGTGGTGCCAGTATTCTACTGTAAAAAAGGCCGGTAAGGTCTAAAGCTATGGTCACACTGGGCTTTGTGTGTGCGAAATTCTGTCGTACGGCGCTGTGAAAAGGGACGGGATTAAACATGATGATTAGACATTTAAAAAAGCAAACGATTGCTCCATGCATTAAATTTCATAATTTAGAAATTAAATTGTCCAGAGAGGTCCTGTTTTGATCCTCGATTGGTCTCACGCAGTCAAGTGATGCGATTTCGCAAGTCAGAGTTCACCAAGGTTGAACTTTGCACCGCAGCAACCTGCAAAACTTGACGCATGACCCTGCGTTTCCGGTCTGACGCATTCGCGTGCGTATAAATGGAAGTCTATGGGAAGAAAAGTCAAGTGTGACCGCAGCTTAACAGTGTGTATACGGATGTACAAATCTTAATTTAATAATAAATTAATATAATAAATATAAATAACATCGACAATGACATTTTATGTTCTGGTCAAATAAGAGGATCACATCGGATTTAATTTGGTTCTTTAATTGAACGGAGGAATACGAGTTTGTATGTTTTTTTTTTCTTGTTTTTTTTTTGCTTCTCTTAATAAGAAATACGGAAGATTACATTGCTTCGGTGGTGAGTTATCCAGCAGTAACGTGGAACTAAGTCATCTGACGTTAGATGTGGGGAGGGAGGAAATTGGGGTGTTCACCTTTGTATTTTCCTGTTTTGTTAATTGTTCTTGGGGAAGAGGTTACACTTAAAGTTCTTGCGATTGGCCTGTTGATTTATGTTAACTTTAGTCGGATGCCAAGATGGAGATTTTTACATGAAAACACAGAATAGTTCAAACAGCCAGAGAAAATGTAGTAAGGCTTTTAACCCGGAATGTTCTTGAATGTATGAATTATCCAGTGAAAAGACGTAAAGTGTATAATCATATGAGTAAGTTATGCGCCAAAATTATATTTCAGCAGGAGATAAAACAGACAGCTAAGGCACTTCTTAATCCTCATTGAGCAGCTCAAATATATCAATCAAATTTTTCTAACAAAACTAGGGGAGTGGCAATTATAATAAAGAAAATGTACCATTTATTTATAAACAGACAATATCTGATAAATATGGCAGATTTATAATTGTACGTGGAGAAATAAACACAGTCTTTATTACATTGGTTAATTTGTATGGTCCAAATGATGGCAACCCTTCTTTCTTCAATAAACTCTTTGTTAAAATACCTGATGCGGCTTTACAAAATGTAATTATTGGGGGAGATTTTAATTGTGTTATTGACCCAATAAAAGATACACGGCCTAGTCGTACCTTTAAAAGTAAGTCTGCAGCTTTGCTAAATAGTTATTTTAGGAATATTAATATGGTTGATATCTGGAAGCATTTAAATCCATCTTCTCGAGAATATTCATTTTACTCTTCAGTGCATAAATCCTACTCTAGAATAGATCTTTTTGTTGTAGATTTCAACTTAATAAAAATGGAAACATCCTCCCAGTATCACAATAGATTAATTTCAGATCATGCCCCATTGTCACTAGATTTAAAAGTAAAGTTGGAAAAAGGAACGTACAGTTGGAAATTCGATAATTCACTTATAAATGATAACATTTTTTGTAATTATATAACTGAAAAAAATGGGCATTTTTTAATCTGAAAATGATAATAGCTGCGTGAATGAATCTATATTATGGGATTCAATGAAAACTGTAATTAGAGGAGATTAATCTTCTTTCAAAGTACAAAGAATAAAGAAGAAAAAAAGAGATTACATGAAACAGATGATCAAATTACTAAATTAGAAGAAAACTATAAAACTAACTCGTGTTCAAAGACATTAAAAAGAAGTGAATATAATTCCATTCTCTCCAAAACAATTGTTAAAAAAATTTATCAAACTAAACAACGTCAATTTGAACTAAGTGAGAAATTCCAGGGGTTTTTCTGGAGTGGGAGTGTTAGCAGGTATGCTTTGTTATAGCCCGAGGGCCCAATGTGTTATTATTTTGGTCCTGCTAACAACTATTTTAAAAACTAAACAATAAAAAACACTAAGTGAACAGAATTAATTATTATTATTATTATTATTATTATTATTAGCCTATTGTTATGATTATGATTATTATTATTATCATTATTTAGGCCTACAGTAGCTCGGAAACAAACATGCAAACCAGGTGCTGCTCGAAAATGGCTATCTTTGCTCAGCATCAGGTGCACAGCTGCAGGATGTTTGGAAGTGAACTGTGACCTTATTTTAATGACAAATGTCAAATAATACTGCTATTTTACATTTTTATTTAATTTATGCATACGCAATGAATGTAAGCCTGCTAACTGATCAAATGACAGAATAAGTAAACTTAGTTTATATAAATAATTAAAAGCCTGGGTCCTGGGCTCTTATTTTGAGGGTGACGTCACAAGCTCAGACTTGGTTGACCAATCAGAGGAAAATGGGCAAACAAAAAAGTCAAAAACGATCGTTTTCTTAGTTTTCCTTTTTTTGTTTGAAAACGGATATGGATTAGACGGAAGATACCCTGATTGGTTATTGTCAATTTGACATAATCTAGGTTCATTTCATTCTTTAAAACTCATCTTAGGGTTGTTGTTATAGCAGCTGGTCTGGTCACTTAAACCTGCTCGGGAGCAGGCTTATTTCAAACAGGCTTATTTCAAATAAACATTTTCAAGAAAATGTAATGCTGGAAGTATGCACCGAATGCTGATATTTTCTTACAGTATAGAAGTTATATTAGTTTCAAATAAACTATAACTTAAAACATGTATAAAAAATATAAAATAAAACTGATGGCAATCTGCACTCTGAAATAAAAGTAGAAAGACTATCACGGAGTGGTTCTTCCCAAGGGGAACAAAGAGAACATTTATTAATATGGACTTATATACAAACGTTTACTATTTCAAGTTACCAGCTGTAGTACAATTTGTTTATGACAATAAACATGCACATTATTCCACAGTTTCTTTTTAAAAGGAATAATAATTTATGCAGTCATGCATGTATTTTGACAGCTAATATGACTGTGATTTAATACTTCGCAAAAGTTGCAGACATCTTTACCAATATTAAAATGCTTTTTTGATGCAAAATGAATTTAAACAGTGTTACTCCTTATGCAAATTAAGAAACTTGAATAGGCCTAGGCTACTACATTACAAAAAATGTAAATGAATCTAAAATGTAAAACTAAATATATAGCTAAATACACTGGACACATGAAAGTGTAAAATCTGCAGCCCACAACAAAGGTGGAAAGTTATTGAGTGTCACATCAAACCGTTTACTATGCATTTTATGTCATTTTGCTCACATAGATGATTGTATATTAATCAGATGATGTCATAATGCTGCTGTGCTGTCAGCCAATCATTGCATTGCTGATCATGATTTTGAGGATCGATTGTGTCCTTAACAATACACGCAGGGATCTCAGATCAGTTTATCCAGACATTTTAATCTGATTCACGAACTTGTTTGAATAACCAAATTAGCCAGAGATCAGTTATCAAGATTAAAAGATCTCGGATCTGTCAAATCATCTTAGATCATTTAAAGGACACCTATGGTGAAAAATCTACTTTTCAAGCTGTTTGGACAGAAATGTGTGAAAGTATAGTGTATAATCTGTCATATTGGGGTGAAATAAACACACTCAGTGCTTTTTTTTCAAATTTAACAACATAAAAGCGGTGGACCAATTGGAGCGGTTTTCAGATCGACCACAACTTTCCGTAGGAGTGCGGTCCCCCCGCCAACCGAATTGATTGACAGCTGCACGCATTAACATGTCCTGTAGTTAAGCTGCGGTCGCACTTGACTTTTCCTCCCATAGACTTCCATTCATACGCACGCCAATGCGTCAGACCGGAAACGCAAGGTCATGCGTCAAGTTTCGCAAGTTGCTGCAGTGCAAAGTTCAAGCTTGGTGAACTCTGACCTGCGAAATCGCATCACTTGACTGCGTGTGACCAATTGAGGATTAAAACAGGACCTCTCTGGACAGAAATGTAAAATATTGAGCAATCGCTCGCTTTTTTAATGTCTAATCATCTTGTTTAATCCCGCCCCTTTTCGCAGCGCCGTACGATAGAATTTCGCACACACAAAGCCCAGTGTGACCGTAGCTTCACGTGTAAAATCATGTCAACAAGACAGGACGAGTGCAAAGCAACCGGGAATAAAAGGTCTGTACAGTTCGCGAGGTTCATCAATCATCATTAAACGTGATCAAGAGTGAGTTTTACAAGTTTAAAATGTTTTAAAACAGAGCATGTGTTTAATGAATTACAGCGATTCACTTCAGATTTACTTCATCAGCACAGCCGCGTGTCAGAAAAATTATAAAAGAAGACGCTTCAATCCCGGTTTGTGGACGTTAAATCAGGTTTATTTTGTACATTAATATAACAGATATCCGTACAGCAGTGGATATTACCAGTATCATGTCACATATGCATGCAAAACGAGTGCAAAGCTTAACGCGCTCTCTGTGTGTGTGTGTGTGTGTGTGTGTGTGTGTGTGTGTGTGTGAGTGTGTCTGCGCTATGAGTGTGTGTGTCTGCGCTATAAGTGTGTGTGTCTGCACTATATGTGTGTGTGTCTGCGCTACGAGTGTGTGTGTTTGCACTATGAGTGTGTGTATGTGTCTGCGCTATGTGTGTGTGTATGTGTCTGTGCAATGTGTGTGTCCTGGCCGTGTGTGTGCGTAAACTTTGTAATGACATTGTGTGTTACTCATTGTTGCAAATCCACAAAAACTGCATCAAATACTGATTGTTAAAGTTCTTACTGAAGTATTTCTCACACATGTTACGTGAGATCTGCTTCCTGAGGCAGCCAAGGGCGGCGACTGAGGCATGTTGTTGACAGGCACGTGGGAACGGTGGGCGGGGAGGACTAGCCTTAAAGGCCCAGTACAAAAAACAGCAAAAACCTGTTCCCAGCTATAATACAGACACTTCAAACAGCTATAATAAATAATCTGATGGGTGTCCCCATGATTAGCGTTGGTCACCCCTGAATTGAAATGAACTATTTTGTCAGCTATATATTTGAAGACATTTTATACAATAACTTAGTTTGCTTTTTCTCTTCCTAATGACTTCCTCCCCATCTGTTTGCAATTCTGAAGTTTTACAGGTAAATGAGTTTTACTGATTGGTGAATTTGTAGAAACCAATAATACTTTTAATTTTTAAGTTCAAATTTATCTCTCAAAGTTAATGTGTTTCACTACACTAATACACAAAATTTAGTTTCTGTTTCTTATCAGTTCTTGAGAGAACTTGAACATCATATTTTTCCAGTCTGCTCCTGGCTGTTCACATTTTTGGATAGCACTGTTTATTTGTTTGTTGCTTCTGTAGGTTTATGGGCTCCACAGGTGCACTTGGCACCAGATTGTTTTACTAATTCTGGTTGAAATCAAATACATTTTCAACAGTTTTATTCATCTAGAAATTAAAATAACTTTCACCCATGGATTACCAAGCCACAACATCAGAGAAATGGGATATGGCTGCACATGGCTGAATTGTTTGATGGACTTGATGCTTGATCCTTCTGCATCTGCCCCTCTGCTTAACCCTTGGTTCCAGCTTTGTTTACCATCTATGGCTGGTTTGGCCTACATTTATTCTGAGCAGAGAAAAAATCTAAAATCTTTTGGAAACGAAAAAAAAAAAAAAATCCTACATCTGAACACTGGTTTTGGAGAGGAAGTATATGCTTGTTTGCATATTTTTCATTTGCTCATGGATCATGCATTTACACTACTGCACCTTAACTTAAAGGACAGACATTAACAACGAAATCATCACCAAATTGAAAAAACAAACCTCAACCGCAGATACAAAAGGTTTGTTTTCATCTGGCTACATTGTGTTGTTTTGGTTTCCCGTTTGATCATGGCCTGAGCCTGACTGAAGATGAAACATCAAGTATCCCTGTTTATGCCTCACGTATATCTACTGTATCAAAACTGAACTTTTATGGACATGGATATCATGTTATCATTATAACTTGCTGGCAATGCGATCAAGAACTCTACACTAAAAGTAAGGTTAAACAACTCATAAAAGACAGAAGGAAAGGTTGTGCTTTGAAAGTTGTTCCTTCTGCTCCTGTTAAGTGGCGATATACAGCTAAAACCTGGCCCTTCAACCAACATCAATTTGGGCTTGTCTGTTGATATGCAGCCTGAACAATGTTTACTGTGGGAACTGGTGAACGCACATGGTGTTGAGGTGTGGTGAGGCCTGTTCTGAGTCACAGCAGTGGCTCCTTTATGGAATTCAATCAGAACTTAGCAATTGCTGGAACAGCAGAAATAAAGAACAGTGAAATGGCTTACAACGGGGCGGCATGGTGGCTCAGTGGTTAGCACTTTCGTCTCATAGCAAGAAGGTCGCTGGTTCGAGACTCGGCTGGGCTGGTCAAGCCCCCGCAGTCTAAGAACATGCGCTATAGACAAATGACCATGTTTGTAAACATTCAGGATGCTCGTGCAGGGAGGTGGCAGGAAAAAAAACGTGAGCGCTAGCGCTACAGCGAGGGAATGACATCTGATGCGGTACAGAGTTTGTTGTTGTCTTAGAGATAAGATATATTGATTACATATTATATATATTATTTACATAATGCTTTCAGCATATTATAACAGCTTGTCACCCAGTGATAAGCACAGTGATTCAGCATAATAAACGTTAAAGTGAGCGGCGTTCATCTGACAGGTCCATTTGCAATAGCACCCTCCCAATGGATATTGGATAAGACTAAATGACCAAGCATCCAGCCCCAAATATACAATCTCATTGAAGCTTCAAGTGATTTTATAAGAGAGAAGTTAAAGGCCTACAACTCTTTGGATGCCAACAATGTTGTTCTGTGTGGTCACGTGCAAGAAATAATGTTCCATGATTACCAGATTCAACACTATGTAGTGCTAAAAACCAAGGTTCTGCCTAGCCAAAAACAAGGAAAGAAGAGGGAGCTGTACAAGGCCTGGGTAATCATCAACAAGCAAAAATACTGCATTCTGACAGTGAACTAAACCTGTACGGCAGGTTATGTGAACTTACACATAGAGGTAAAGTTGGTTTTATATTCACACATTCAGACTTTTTCCTTAATAATATAATTTCATAAAAGTATTATTTGCAAGCTCTAAATAGCGAAATCATATTAGCAGCCAATGACTATCAAAGTACAACATTGTTCACAGTCAAATAAACAGTGTTAATGTTGTTTATAAGTAACACTTGCAGGTTATTTCAGACCGAATATTCACAGTGCCGTGGTAAACAATGTAGGGAGTGTGTCACAAGTTGTCACTGAATGAATGTGTGTATATGAAACCCACTTTACCTTAATAACTTTCACTTTCACGTTTCATTCTTAGTTTCATTCTTAGCATTTAGTGTCCGCAGTTTAATTAACCTTATGTAACTAATTTTGCTGAAATCATTGCTGCAATCAAAAACGAGTAATGTGTATGATTCAGCATATCGTGAACTTACCTGAAAACTGCAGAGTCGAGCATTTCTAATTAGGTTGTCACGTCATTCAGCTCCCTTTTAGCCAAAGACATCTGCAGTTGGCATTAAAGCAGTGTGGTGTATGGTAAAAGTTAAGTTTTCTATTTTTTCGAATTTGACATCCTACTGCACAGCACGACATGTTTGCTATTGCCACCAGTCTCTCTTTTTTTTTTTTTTTTTTTAATCAACAATTGCACATTTTACAAGAATATAGTTCTCCATTACAAACAACAATTGTTCAAATTCTAACAGCGCAGGGGTTTTAACATAAAACAAAAAAAAACCAAAGATACACATTATCACATTTTGCCAGGGGAAGTACGGATTTACTAAAAGATATCAAAGTGTTCACAAACATTCACAGTTTTTGTTGCCTTTTGATTAAGAGAATGCTTAATTGAGTTGACATTTTGCTTGATCTCATTGTTAAAAGCTATAAAAGATGTTTTGGAATGCACAAATTTACATTTATGAATGTAATATTTTGCCAATAGAAGAATGAGATTTCATTTACATTTAGTCATTTAGCAGACGCTTTTATCCAAAGTGACTTAGAAATGAGGACAAGGAAGCAATTTACACAACTATAAGAGCAACAGTGAATAAGTGTTATAGACGTTTCTGGTGTGTAAAGTCTAAGAAGCAAAGCATTAGTAATGTTTTTTTTTTGAGAGAGTACAGTTAGTGGTATAGCCAGAGAGGCAGTTACAGATTAGGAAGGAAAGTGGAGACTAAATAGTTGAGTTTTTTGTCGTTTCTTGAAGACAGCAAGTGACTCTGCCGTTCTGATGCAGTTAGGGAGTTTATTCCACCAACTGGGCAGATTGAATGCGAGAGTTCGGGAAAGTGATTTCTTCCCTCTTAGGGATGGAACCACGAGGTGATATTCATTCACAGAACGCAAGTTTCTGGAGGGCACATAAATCTGCAGAAGTGCAGAAGCTTTGTAAGCAAACATTAGAGCTTTGAATTTGATGCGAGCAGCTACTAGCAGCCAGTGCAATTGGGTGAGTAGCGGAGTGACATGCGCTCTTTTGGGTTCATCAAAGACCACTCGTGCTGTTGCGTTCTGAAGCAGCTGAAGAGGTTTGATAGAGTTAGCTGGAAGCCCGGCTAGTAGAGAGTTGCAATAATCCAGTTTGGAGAGAACAAGAGCTTGAACAATGAGTTGAGCTGTATGTTCAGATAGGAAGGGTCGGACCTTTCTGATGTTATAGAGTGCGAATCTGCAAGATCGAGCAGTTCTAGAAATGTGGTCAGAGAAGTTTAGTTGGTCATCAATCGTTACTCCAAGGCTTTTTACCATTTTGGATGCAGTAATGGTTGCCCCATCCATCTGGATTAAAAAGTTATGGTGTAGAGTCGGGTTGGCAGAAACTTCAAGCATTTCCGTTTTCGCGAGGTTAAACTGAAGATGATGATCTTTCATCCAGTGTGAAATGTCTGACAGGCAGGCTGAAATGCGAGCTGGAACCGAGGGATCATCAGAGAGAAAAGAGAGGTATAGCTGGGTATCATCAGCATAGCAGTGGTAGGAAAATCCATGTTTCTGGATGACTGGTCCTAAAGATGTCGTGTAGATGGAGAAGAGAAGTGGCCCAAGAACAGAGCCCTGAGGTACCCCAGTGTTTAGATGCTGTAGGTTGGACACCTCTCCCCTCCAAGACACCCTGAATGACCTGTCAGAGAGGTAAGATCTGAACCATTGAATAACAGTGCCTGCAATGCCCAGTGACTCAAGCGTAGATAGCAGGATCTGGTGGTTTACAGTGTCAAAGGCAGCTGATAAATCCAGCAAGATGAGGACAGATGATTTAGTGTCTGCTTTAGCCAGTGTGAGATCCTCCACGACCGAGAGCAGGGCTATCTCAGTTGGGTGGCCTTTCTTAAAGCCAGATTGCTTGTTGTCCATGAGGTTGTTTTGAGTAAGAAAGTCCAGGACTTGATTGAACACTACTTTCTCCAAAATCTTGGCCATGAATGGAAGCAGGGATACCGGTCGGTAGTTTTCAAGTAGCGTTTGATCCAGGTTGGGTTTCTTTAGCAGTGGGGTTACCCTAGCCTGCTTAAATGAAGTAGGGAAAAAAACAGTCAAGAGATGTGTTAATTATGTGAGTCGGTGTTGGTATGACTGCAGGAGAAATGGCTTGCAAGAGATGAGAGGGAATAAGATCAAGTGGACAGGTGGTTGCATGGCTAGATACCACGAGATTAGACACCTCAGACTGAGAGAGCTGGGAAAAAGAGGTGAGTGTGTGTGGTGTTGGTGGTGTATCTTGCGTGTTTGTTGTAGGTGCAGCAAATTGAGCACTGACTTTTGCAGTTTTGGTGCAAAAGGATGTAGCAAAGTCATCAGTAGTAAGTGTGGAGGATGCGGGTGGAGGATAGAGGAGGGAGGAAAATGTTTTAAAAAGTAAGCGAGGATTGGTGGCACTGTTGATTTTCTGATGGAAGTATGTCTGCTTTGCAGGAGTAACCTTAGCCGAGAAAGAGGACAGAAGAGTTTGGTATGTTATGAGCTGTTCAGGATTTTTAGTTTTTCGCCAAATTCTCTGCAGCCTGAAGTTTTGAGCGATGCTCATGGAGAACATCAGAGAGCCAGAGTGCAGGAGGTCTGGCACGGGCTGGCCTGGATGCAAGGGAATCTAGGCTGTTCGTGGAAATTTTTGAATGAAAATAAGTTGCCAGATGACGCATAGTTGGTGCGAGGGATCGTACTCAATATTTGGACGCCACGAACCACTTAAGTGAATGACTACTTGTCACTTTTACTAAAATGGAGGTAAGGCGGCCAAATCGACTCTAGGGTCCGAACAGACGCCTTCGGGGGTGCCCAAGCTCTTCGTGGGTCACTCCTGAAGCACCCCCCATCCCCCGAAATGCCTAGTCGTCCCCCTGACCACCTTTTTGTCCACAAAGTGCCTAAATGTCCCCCTGAGTGCCTATCGACACCCCCTCACCCTCTTCATCGTCCACAGACTGCCTATTGATCCCCCTGACCACCTATTCTTCACCCTCCTCCTCCTCACTGTCCGCTGAGAGCCTATTGATCCCCCTGACTGCCTATTCTTCACCCTCCTCCTCCTCACTGCCCGTAGAGTGCCTATTGATCCCCCTGACTGCCTATTGTCTGCAGAGTGCCTATTTATCCCCCTGACTCCCTATTCTTTACCCTCCTCTTCCTCACTGCCCGCAGAGTGCCTATTCATCCCCCTGACTGCCTATTGTCCGCAAACTGCCTATTTATCCCCCTGAGTGCCTAATCTTCATCTTCCTCTTCCTCATTGTCTGCAGAGTGCCTATTGGTCCCCCTGACCGCCTATTGTCCAAAAAGTGTCTATTGATCCCCCTGACTGCCTATTGTGCAAAAACTGACTTTTGCACTTATCCCATTCATTTTCATAGGTGTTTTGTGGACGGCGCCCGATTGGCCCCAAACTGACATATATGTTGCGTCACGGGACCCCGGGGCAAGCCCCAAAGTTCCGCGGTCGCACGGACCAATTTGCTCAAAAAAGCCCCCCATGACCGCGAACCACCTATGGAGTTTACATTGAATAAGTTGCACGTGGGATGTTGGCTCCCGAGAGGTCAAAAGGTCGCAGGACCCCCAAATTGGGCACAGAGTACCGCCGCCGGTCCCCCAGCCAGGTCCCCAAGTTCCATGGACCTAGCTGCTTTCTGAAAATTTTAGGCCTGGCCAACAAAACCACCCTTTTAGGCCTCATCCCATAGAGCTCCATGTGAGACAGAGGGACATACGAAAAATCCATAAAAATTTTCAGGGTGTCCCTCGAGCTAGCCCTCTCGGTGTGCGACAGAGGGCTTTGTGACGCAACTTTGTGCCGAATTTGGGGCCCCTCGGGTCCCCGGTGGCCGAACGGCGGCCGCTGACACGTGAAACTTATTCCATTCATTTGGTAGGTACTTTGTGTACGCCCCCCGAATTGGCCCCCGTGGTCCGAAACGACTCTGAATTGATATGGTCTGACCCTCAGGGGCCCCTCAATTGATCCGCAAAGTTTGGGGCCCGCAGGACCTTTGCAAGTGCTTAATTGGCTGGGCGGGGGATGGGCGGATTAGATAATTTTCTCTGAATATTTTTTCTGATTTTTTTTCAAGTGCTTCCCCTGCACCGAGGCGTACGAAATTTGTATAGGTGATGCAGGGGGCCTTGATGAAACTGTAGTCGAAGCCCCCAACGTTTTGCGCCAAAATAAAGGTCCTTTTGACCACTCAAACAAAAAAGTCCCACGGGCAACTCATTTTTAGGCTGTCCGCGGACAGGGCTTTTTTAGGTCACAAAAGCCGTTTGGTGAGCTCTGACTTGACACGCACTGTTGGATGAGGTCCCTGACCCCTCCTAACTACCCAAATAACCCCTAAACTTTGAGGGTGCAAAGTTCACCTCAAACATGCAAAGTCATTCATGAAACAGACTTAGAGTGCATAGGTAAAAGAGGCCTGTGTGAGAGATTTGCTCTGCCTTGCCAATCAAGAGTTGTGTTCGAGCGAGGCACTTGTGCTCTCAGTATGTTGTTTGGGGGCCCCTAGGCTGCCAGCAGGCCAAGTTTGGAACCGCTCGGACCCCCGAGGGCCGATTCGGGGCCCGTAACACGTGCAACTTATTCCATTCATTTTGTAGGTGTTTCGTGGACATTGCCCGATCGTCCCTAAACTGACATATATGTTACGTCACGGGCCCCTGAATCAGGCCCCCAAGTTCCGCAGTCGCACTGGCTAATGTGCTCAAAAATACCCCAATGACCGCGAACCACCTATGGACTTTACATTGAAATAAGTTGCACGTGGAACGTTGGCTCCCGAGGGGTCGAAAGGTCAGAGGACCCCGAAAATCGGCACAGGGGTCGTGTTGGGGCCCCCGACACGAGACCTAGAGTGTTGGGCCGCAGATGGCTTCCGTGTACATGGAGGCGCCGACGTTGCCCGATCGGCCTCGAACTGACATATATGTTACGTCACGGGCCCCTGAATCAGGCCCCCAAGTTCTGCGGTCACACGGTCTAATTTGCTCAAAAAAGCTCCCCATGACTGCGAACCACCTATGGAGTTTACATTGAATAAGTTGCACATGGGACGTTGGCTCCCGAGAGGTCAAAAGGTCAGAGGGCCCCGAAATTCGGCGTGGTGGTCCCGACGCGGCACCTCCAATTTCAGGGCCCCAGAAGGTCTCATGAACGTTTTATAGCATGCCAAAAAAAATTCCCCTAAAAACACACAAAGTGCCTCAAGACAGTCTTGGGGTCTAAAGGCTAAAGAGGCCTTTGCGTGAAAGTTGGGCTGAGGAGCCAGTTAAGAGTTGTGTTCGAGCGAGGCACTTGTGCTCTCAGTATGTTGTTCGGGGGCCCCTAGGCTGCCAGCAGGCCAAGTTTGGAACCGCTCGGACCCCCGAGGGCCGATTCAGGGCCCGTGACACGTGCAACTTATTCCATTCATTTTGTAGGTGTTTCGTGGACAGTGCCTGATCGGCCCCAAACTGACATATATGTTACATCACAGGCTCCTGAATCAGGCCCCCAAGTTCCGCGGTCGCAGTGGCTAATTTGCTCAAAAATACCCCCAATGACCGCGAACCACCTATGGACTTTACATTGAAATAAGTTGCACGTGGGACGTTGGCTCCCGAGGGGTCGAAAGGTCAGAGGGCCCCCAAAATCGGCACAGGGGTCGTGTTGGGGCCCCCGACATGAGACCTAGAGTGTCGGGCCGCAGATGGCTTCTGTGTACATGGAGGCGCCGACGTTGCCCGATCGGCCTCGAACTGACATATATGTTACGTCACGAGCCCCTGAATCAGGCCCCCAAGTTCCGCGGTCACATGGTCTAATTTGCTCAAAAAAGCCCCCCATGACCGCGAACCACCTATGGAGTTTACATTGAATAAGTTGCACGTGGGACGTTAGCTCCCGAGAGGTCAAAAGGTCAGAGGGCCCCGAAATTCGGCGTGGTGGTCCCGACGCGGCACCTCCAATTTCAGGGCCCTAGAAGGTCTCATGAACGTTTTATAGCATGCCAAAAAAAATTCCCCTAAAAACACACAAAGTGCCTCAAGACAGTCTTGGGGTCTAAATGCTAAAGAGGCCTTTGCGTGAAAGTTGGGCTGAGGAGCCAATTAAGAGTTGTGTTCATGGAAGGAACTTGTGCTTTCAGTATGGTGTTCGGGGGCCCCTACGCTGCCAGCAGGCCAAGTTTGGAGTTCCTCAGACCCCCGGGGGCCGATCCGGGGCCTGTGACACGTGCAACTTATTCCATTCATTTTGTAGGTGTTTCGTGGACAGTGCCCGATCGGCCCCAAATTGACATATATGTTGCGTCACGGGCCCCCGACGCAAGCCCCCGAGTTCCGCGGACGTAATGGCTAATTTGCTCAAAAAAACCCCAATGACCGCGAACCACCTATAGATTTTACATTAAAATAAGTTGCACGTGGGACGTTGGCTCCCGAGAGGTCGAAAGGTCAGAGGGCCCCGAAAATCGGCACAGGGGTTGGGGCCCCCGACACGAGTCCCAGAGTGTCAGGCTGCAGATGGCTTCCGTGTACATGGAAGCGCCGACGTTGCCCGATCGGCCCCGAACTGACATATATGTTACGTCACGGGCCCCTGAGTCGGGCCCCCAAGTTCCGCAGTCGCACGCGCTAATTTGCTCAAAAAAGCCCCCCATGACAGCGAACCACCTATGAAATTCCATTGAATAAGTTGCAGGTGGGACATGGCCGTGCAGGGGGTCAAAAGGTCGCAGAACCCCCGAATTTGGCACAGAGTACCGCCACCGGCCCCCCAGCCAGTTCCCCAAGGTCCGTGACCCTAGCTGCTTTCTGAGCGTTTTAGGCCTGGCCGACAAAAACACCCTCTTAGGCCTCATCGTATAGAGCTGTATGAGAGACAGAGGGATGTATGAAGAGCTCAGAAAATTTTTGGGGGCGTCCCTCGAGCTAGCCCTTTTGGTAGGTGACCGAGGGCCTTGTGATGCAACTCTGTGCCAAATCTGGGGTCTCTTGGACCCTCGGTGGCCGAAGGGGGGCCGCTGACACGTGTAGCTTATCCCATTCATTTTAATAGGTGGTTCGTGGACGCCCCGAGGAATGGCCCCCGTGGTCCCAAATGGCTCCGAATTGATATGGTCTGACCCTCAGGGGCCCCTTAAAAGATCCTCAAAGTTTGGGGCCTGCAGGTCCTTTGGAAAGGCTTAATTGGCTGGGCGGGGGATGGGCGGATTGAATAATTTTCACTGAATATTTCTTTCAGATTTTTTTTCAAGTGCTTCCCCTGCACCGAGGGGTACGAAATTTGAATAGGTGGTGCAGGGGGCCTTGACGAAACTGTAGTCGAAGCCCCCACCGTTTTGCGCCAAAATAAAGGTCCCTTTGACCGCTCAAACAACAAGTCCCACGTGTAACTTATTTGAATGGGCCCAGATAGGCTGTTCGCGGACAGGGCTTTTTTAGGCCACAGAAGCCGTTTGGTGAGCTCTGATGTGGAAAAAACTGCTGGGTGGGGCTTCCTGACCCCTCTACTACCCCTAATGAACCCCAAAACTGTTCCTGCTGTGAATAGTGACCTTTTACAGGGGTGTCCACGGACAGCCTACCTCGCTCTGTTCAAATAAGTTACAGGTGGGATGTTTTTTTTTTTTTTATCCGTGAGCTGGAAAACCTCAAAAAGTGCCAAAAAAACCTATTGAGGTGAAAGGGCAAGCCCCCCTGGGCCCCCTACAGGTTTCGAAACCTTGAAATTCCACTGTCCACGAACAGCCTATTTCATACAATGGGATAGATTGTACGTGGGATGTCCAGATCTCAGCTTCTGGACACAGTAGAGAGCCCAAACCTGCATTTCTGTGCTAGTCTGGACATGCCCTGTCCAGGGGGTGAATTTGGAGAAACTTGAAAATTTGACCAAAAAAAGGGGTACTTTGAGTTTTTTTTGGTCATATTTTTTAACATTCTTCAAACTTCTCCAAATTCACACCCTGGACAGGGCATGTCCAGATTAGAGCAGGAGGCCAGGTTTCAGCTTGCTAGCCCTTGTAGAAGCTGAGATCTGGACATCCCACGTACAATCTATTCCATTCATAAAAATAGGTGGTTGCTGGACAGTGGAGTTTTGAGGTTTTAAAAGCAGGGGGCAACTCAGGGGGAGCTGGGGATCCCCCTCAAAGGGTTTTTTTTGGGATCTGTTGAAGTTTGACCACTTGGGTGGGTGGACCATGTAAAACATCCCACGTGTAACTTATTTGAGTGGGCCCAGATAGGCTGTTCGTGGACAGTGCTTTTTTCGGCCACAGAAGTTGTTTCGTGAGATATGATGAGGAAAAAACTGCATGGCAGGGATACCTGACCCCTCTGCTCCCAATTATGTACTCCAAAATTGTTCCTGCTCTGAATGGTGACCTTTAACAGGGGTGTCCACAGACAGCCTACCTAGGCCTGTTAAAATAAGTTACAGGTGGGGCGTTTTTTCTTGATCTATCTGCTAGAGCCACAAAATCTAAAAAAAAGTGCCAAAAAAACCTATTGAGGTGTATATGCAAGCCCCCCTAGGCCACATCAAGTTGTCAAAATGTTAAAATTCCACTGTCCACGAACAGCCTATTTCATACAATGGGATAGATTGTACGTGGGATGTCCAGATCTCAGCTTCTGGACACAGTAGAGAGCCCAAACCTGCATTTCTGTGCTAGTCTGGACATGCCCTGTCCAGGGGGTGAATTTGGTGAAGTTTGGAGAAACTTGAAAATTTCACAAAAAAAGGGGTACTTAGAGATTTTTTTGGTCAGATTTTCAAGTTTCTCTAATCTTCTTCAAATTCACAGCATGGACAGGGCATGCCTAGACTAGCACAGGAATGCAGGTTTGGGCTCTCTGCTGTGCCCAGAAGCAGAGATCTGGACATCCCACCTACAATCTATTCCATTCACAAAAACAGGTGGTTGCTGGACAGTGGAATTTTGAGGTTTTGACAGCAGGGGGCAACTCAGGGGGATGTGGGGATCCACCTCCAAAGGTTTTTTTTTTGCGGATCTGTTGAAGTTTGACCACTTGGGTGGGTGAATCATGTAAAACATCCTACGTGTAACTTATTTGAGTGGGCCCAGATTGTTCGTGGACAGAGCTTTTTTAGGTCACAGAAGTCTTTTGGTGAGCTCTGACATGGAAAAAACTGCTGAGTGGGGCCTCCTGACCCCTCTGCTCCCCCTAATAAACCCCAAAATTGTTCCTGCTGTGAATAGTGATCTTTTATAGGGGTGTCCACGGACAGCCTACCTCTGCCTGTTCAAATAAGCTACAAGTGGGATGTCTACAGACACCCTAATGAGTTACAGGTAGGATGTCCACAGACAGCCTAATAAGCTACAGGTGGGATGTCCAAAGACAGCCTAGTGGGATGTCCACAGACAGCCTAATAAGCTACAGTCGGGATGTCCGTAGACAGCCTAAAAAGCTACGGATGGGCTGTCCACAGACAGCCTAGTGGGATGTCCACAGCGTAGTGGGATGACAGACAGCTTAATAAGCTACAGATGGGATGTCCACAGACAACCTAGTGGGATGTCCACAGCCAGCCTAATAAGCTACAGATGGGATGTCCACAGACAGCCTAATAAGTTACAGGTGGGATGTCCACAGACAACCTAGTGGGATGTCCACAGACAGCCTAATAAGCTACAGATGGGATGTCCGCAGAGAGCCTAACAAGCTACAGGTGGGATGTCCACAAACAGCCTAGTGGGATGTCCAAAGACAGCCTAATAAGATATTGTTTTATTGAATAATCTACGACTGCATTGTTCCTGGCAACTTTGGCATTCCGAGGGCTTGAGTGTTTGATCGTGGCCACGTTGGCATCCAGTGGGACTTGTAGATCGTTACTTGGCATTTAGGTGTTCATGGGGACAGATAAGTCGTTCCTGGCCACTTAGGTGTTCAGGGGAATAGATAGGCTGTTCGTGGCCACATAGGTGTTCAGGGGGACAGACAGGCTGTTCGTGGCCACATTGGTGTTCAGAGAGACAGATGGGTTGTTCCCACAATTTAGGTGTTCAGGGGGACAGATAGGTTGTTTGTGGCCACATAAGTGTTCAGGGGGACAGATAGGCTGTTCGTGGCCACATTGGTGTTCAGAGAGATATATGGGTTGTTCCCACAATTTACGTGTTCAGGGGGACAGATAGGCTGTTTGTGGCCACATAGGTGTTCAGGGGACAGATAGGATGTTTGTGGCCACATTGGTGTTCAGAGAGATAGATGGGTTGTTTCCACAATTTAGGTGTTCAGGGGGACAGATAGGCTGTTTGTGGCCACATTGGTGTTCAGAGAGATATATGGGTTGTTCCCACAATTTAGGTGTTCAGGGGGACAGATAGGCTGTTTGTGGCCACATAGGTGTTCAGGGGGACAGATAGGCTGTTTGTGGCCACATTGCTGTTCAGAGAGATGTATGGGTTGTTCCCACAATTTAGGTGTTCAGGGGGACAGATAGGCTGTTTGTGGCCACATTGGTGTTCAGAGAGACAGATGGGTTGTTCCCACAATTTAGGTGTTCAGGGGGACAGATAGGCTGTTCGTGACCACATAAGTGTTCAGGGGGACAAATAGGCTGTTCGTGGTCACATTGGTGTTCAGAGGGACAGATTGGTCATTCCTGGCCATTTAGGTGTTCAGGGGGACAGATAGGCTGTTTGTGGCCACATAGGTGTTCAGGGGGACAGATAGGCTGTACGTGGCCACATTGGTGTTCAGAGAGATGTATGGGTTGTTCCCACAATTTAGGTGTTCAGGGGGACAGATAGGCTGTTTGTGGCCACATAGGTGTTCAGGGGGACAGATAGGCTGTTCGTGGCCACATAGGTGTTCAGGGAGACAGATGGGTATTTCCCACACTTTAGGTGTTCTGGGGACAGATAGGCTGTTTGTGGCCACATAAGTGTTCAGGGGGACAAAAAGGCTGTTCGTGGTCACATTGGTGTTCAGAGGGACAGATTAGTCATTCCTGGCCATTTAGGTGTTCAGGGGGACAGATAGGCTGTTTGTGGCCACATAGGTGTTCAGGGGGACAAATAGGCTGTTCGTGGTCACATTGGTGTTCAGAGGGACAGATTGGTCATTCCTGGCCATTTAGGTGTTCAGGGGGACAGATAGGCTGTTTGTGGCCACATAGGTGTTCAGGGGGACAGATAGGCTGTTCGTGGCCACATTGGTGTTCAGAGAGATGTATGGGTTGTTCCCACAATTTAGGTGTTCAGGGGGACAGATAGGCTGTTTGTGGCCACATAGGTGTTCAGGGGGACAGATAGGCTGTTCGTGGCCACATAGGTGTTCAGGGAGACAGATGGGTATTTCCCACACTTTAGGTGTTCTGGGGACAGATAGGCTGTTTGTGGCCACATAAGTGTTCAGGGGGACAGATAGGCTGTTCGTGGCCACATAGGTGTTCAGGGGGACAAATAGGCTGCTTGTGGCCACATTGGTGTTCAGAGAGACAGATGGGTTGTTCCCACAATTTAGGTGTTCAGGGGGACAGATAGGTTGTTTGTGGCCACATAAGTGTTCAAGGGGACAGATAGGCTGTTCGTGGCCACATAGGTGTTCAGGGGGACAGATAGGCTGTTTGTGGCCACATTGGTGTTCAGACAGATGGGCTGTTCCCACAATTTAGGTGTTCAGGGGGACAGATAGGCTGTTCGTGGTCACATTGTTGTTTAGAGGGACAGATAGGCTGTTTGTGGCCACATAAGTGTTCAGAGAGATATATGGGTTGTTCCCACAATTAAGGTGTTCAGGGGGACAGATAGGCTGTTTGTGGCCACATAGGTGTTCAGGGGGACAGATAGGCTGTTCTTGGCCACATAGATGTTCAGGGGGACAGATAGGCTGTTTGTGGCCACATTGGTGTTCAGAGAGACAGATGGGTTGTTCCCATAATTTAGGTGTTCAGGGGGACAGATAGGCTGTTTGTGGCCACATAAGTGTTCAGGGGGACAGATAGGCTGTTCGTGGCCACATTGGTGTTCAGAGAGATATATGGGTTGTTCCCACAATTAAGGTGTTCAGGGGGACAGATAGGCTGTTTGTGGCCACATAGGTGTTCAGGGGGACAGATAGGCTGTTCTTGGCCACATAGATGTTCAGGGGGACAGATAGGCTGTTTGTGGCCACATTGGTGTTCAGAGAGACAGATGGGTTGTTCCCATAATTTAGGTGTTCAGGGGGACAGATAGGCTGTTTGTGGCCACATAAGTGTTCAGGGGGACAGATAGGCTGTTCGTGGCCACATTGGTGTTCAGAGAGATATATGGGTTGTTCCCACAATTAAGGTGTTCAGGGGGACAGATAGGCTGTTTGTGGCCACATAGGTGTTCAGGGGGACAGATAGGCTGTTCTTGGCCACATAGATGTTCAGGGGGACAGATAGGCTGTTCGTGGTCACATTGGTGTTCAGAGGGACAGATTGGTCATTCCTGGCCATTTAGGTGTTCAGGGGGACAGATAGGCTGTTTGTGGCCACATTGGTGTTCAATGTTGTTGTTCTGTTTTGGGCACAGGGTCAGTTGAATGAAAGTCACCCAAAAAGCCTAGCCGCTTCACCCTTAAGTCCACCTGCTTCCATTTGACCAAAACTCTATCTTCCTCCCAGGTGGTCACATCGCTTCTGGTGATGATTCCATTGACCTTATCGACAGCACTCTGCTATATTTTTAGTGCTTTGATTTCTCACTGCGGACGCGCCATCGAATAAAAGAAAACTGTGACTTGATAGGGCTTCTGACGGATTGCAATGATTAGTACTACACAGAACCGGCAAAGCTGACGTATAGAAATTCACTGTAAACCCTCCAGGTGCAACCAGCTTTGCAATAAAAGCCAATGTGAAAGGCATGAAAACACAAGTGGAGAATGCGGGCATCGATCCCACTACCTCTCGCATGCTAAGCGAGCGCTCTACCATTTGAGCTAATTCCCCTTTTCACAATCCAAATTGAGCATTTTAGACGTGGTCAAAAAATAAAAAAATGAGATCACATCTGTTCTGTGGTGGCTTTCCATGCCCTACCTGCCATTTAGTTGTCAAATTGCTTTTCTTTTGAAGGCCCTACCTAGTCCTGCTCCAGTAAATGTGTGAGGAGCCCTGCATGCTGAATGACGAGTTACTCAGAAATTAATGCACATTGGCTCGGCCTTGGATCGACCTTCTGCTACTTTCCTGCAAGGCCAGTTTTTTAATTCATAATCTTCAGGTCAAGCAGCAGCTCTACATCATCATGAGGTTCTATGGTGTAATGGTAGCACTCTGGACTCTGAATCCAGTGATCCGTGTTCAAATCTCGGTGGGACCTGTTTTTTTTTTTGCCAGCACCGCACAAAAAAGCTAAAATAGTATTCTATTTCCTTGAAGGCCAGAGAATAACAGTTACTATGGGTTTTCTAGGACCCTCAAGTCCACCTGCTTCCATTTGACCTAAACGCTATCATTCTCCCAGGTGGTCACATCACTTTTGGTGATGATTCCTATGGCCTAATCAACACCACTCTGCTATATATTTAGTGCTTTGATTTCCCACTGCGGACGCGCCATCGAATAAAAGAAAACTGTGACTTGATAGGGCTTCTGAAGGATTGCAATGATTAGTACTACACAGAACCGGCAAAGCTGACGTATAGAAATTCGCTCTAAAACCTCCAGGTGCAACCAGCTTTGCAATAAAAGCCACTTTGAAAGGCATGAAAACACAAGTGGAGAATGCGGGCATCGATCCCGCTACCTCTCGCATGCTAAGCGAGTGCTCTACCATTTAAGCTAATTCCCCTTTTCAAAATGAAAAGTGAACATTTTAGACCTGGTCAAAAATGAAAAAAATAAGATCACATCTGTTCTGTGGTGGCTTCTTTGCCCTGCCTGCCATTTAGTCGTCAAATTGCCTAGAATAGCGTGCTTTTCCTTTGGAGGCCCTACCTAGTCCTGCTCCAGTAAATGTGTGAGGAGCCCTGCATGCTGAATGACGAGTTACTCAGAAATCAATGCACATTGGCTCCGCCTTGGATGGACCTTCTGCTACTTTCCTGCAAGGCCAGTTTTTTAATTCATCATCTTCATGTCGGGCAGCAGCTCTACATAATCTTGAGGTTCCATTGTGTTATGGTTAGCACTCTGGACTCTGAATCCAGTGATCCGAGTTCAAATCTCGGTGGGACCTGTTTTTATTTTGCCAGCACCGCACAAAAAAAGCTAAAATAGCTTCCTGTTCCCGTGAAGGCCAGAGCTAACTCTGGGTTTTCCAGCACAGTTGTAGGTAAACGGCCGGTTAGCTCAGTTGGTTAGAGCGTGGTGCTAATAACGCCAAGGTTGTAGGTTCGATCCCCGTACTGGTCATAATTTTTACTCTCTTATGCCTCAAATGCACTTAAGGGCTCAGCTTGGTCTCACAGACATCCCTACTGCTGGAAAGCTGGGTTATGGCAGCCGATATAGCTCAGTTGGGAAAGCGTTATACTGAAGATCTAAAGGTCCCTGGTTCGATCCTGAGTTTTGGCAAAGCAATGTTGTTGTTCTGTTTTGGGCATGAATGAAAGTCACCCAAAAAGCCTAGCCGCTTTACCCTTAAGTCCACCTGCTTCCATTTGACCAAAACGCTATCTTCCTCCCAGCTGTTAACATCGCTTCTGGTGATGATTCCAATGGCCTAATCGACAGCACTCTGCTATATATTTAGTGCTTTGATTTCTCACTGCGGATGTGCCATCGAATAAAAGAAAACTGTGACTTGATAGGGCTTCTGACGGATTGCAATGATTAGTACTACACAGAACTGGCAAAGTTGACGTAAGGAGTTTCGCTCTAAACCCTCCAGGTGCAACCAGCTTTGCAATAAAAGCCAGTGTGAAAGGCATGAAAACAGAAGTGGATAATGCGGGCATCGATCCAGCTACCTCTCGCATGCATGCTAAGCCAGCGTTCTACCATTTAAGCTAATTCCCCTTTTCACAATCAAATTGAACATTTTAGACGTGGTCAAAAAAGAAAAAATAAGATCACATCTGTTCTGTGGTGGCTTCTTTGCCCTGCCTGCCATTTAGTCGTCAAATTGCCTAGAATAGCGTGCTTTACTTTTGAAGGCCCTACCTAGTCCTGCTCCAGTAAATGTGTGAGGAGCCCTGCACTGGCCAAATTTTTACTATCTTATGCCTTAGATGCACTTAAGGGCTCAGCTTGGTCTCCCAGACATTGCTGCTGCAGGAAAGCTGTGTCATGGCGGTTGAAAAAGCTCAGTTGGGAGAGCGTTAGATTAAAGATCTAAAGGTCCCTGATTCGTCCCCGGGTTTTGCCAAAGCAATGTTGATGTTCTGTTTTGGGCACAGGGTCAGTTGAATGAAAGTCACCCAAAAAGCCTAGCCGCTTCACCCTTAAGTCCACCTTCTTCCATTTGACCAAAACGCTATCTTCCTCCCAGGTGGTCACATCGCTTCTGGTGATGATGCCAATGGCCTAATCGACAGCACTCTGCTATATATTTAGTGCTTTGATTTCTCACTGCGGATGCGCCATTGAATAAAAGAAAACTGTGACTTGATAGAGCTTCTGACGGATTGCAATGATTAGTACTACACAGAACTGGCAAAGTTGACGTAAGGAGTTTCGCTCTAAACCCTCCAGGTGCAACCAGCTTTGCAATAAAAGCCAGTGTGAAAGGCATGAAAACAGAAGTGGATAATGCGGGCATCAATCCAGCTACCTCTCGCATGCATGCTAAGCCAGCGTTCTACCATTTAAGCTAATTCCACTTTTCACAATCCAAATTGAACATTTTAGACGTGGTCAAAAAAGAAAAAATAAGATCACATCTGTTCTGTGGTGGCTTCTTTGCCCTGCCTGCCATTTAGTCATCAAATTGCCTAGAATAGTGTGCTTTTCTTTTGAAGGCCCTACCTAGTCCTGCTCCAGTAAATGTGTGAGGAGCCCTGCACTGGCCAAATTTTTACTATCTTATGCCTTAGATGCACTTAAGGGCTCAGCTTGGTCTCCCAGACATTGCTGCTGCAGGAAAGCTGTGTCATGGCGGTTGAAATAGCTCAGTTGGGAGAGCGTTAGACTGAAGATCTAAAGGTCCCTGGTTCGTCCCTGGGTTTTGGCAAAGCAATGTTGATGTTCTGTTTTGGGCACAGGGTCAGTTGAATGAAAGTCACCCAAAAAGCCTAGCCGCTTCACCCTTAAGTCCACCTGCTTCCATTTGACCAAAACGCTATCTTCCTCCCAGGTGGTCACATCGCTTCTGGTGATGATGCCAATGGCCTAATCGACAGCACTCTGCTATATATTTAGTGCTTTGATTTCTCACTGCGGATGTGCCATCGAATAAAAGAAAACTGTGACTTGATAGAGCTTCTGACGGATTGCAATGATTAGTACTACACAGAACTGGCAAAGTTGACGTAAGGAGTTTCGCTCTAAACCCTCCAGGTGCAACCAGCTTTGCAATAAAAGCCAGTGTGAAAGGCATGAAAACAGAAGTGGATAATGCGGGCATCAATCCAGCTACCTCTCGCATGCATGCTAAGCGAGCGTTCTACCATTTAAGCTAATTCCACTTTTCCCAATCCAAATTGAACATTTTAGACGTGGTCAAAAAAGAAAAAATAAGATCACATCTGTTCTGTGGTGGCTTCTTTGCCCTGCCTGCCATTTAGTCATCAAATTGCCTAGAATAGTGTGCTTTTCTTTTGAAGGCCCTACCTAGTCCTGCTCCAGTAAATGTGTGAGGAGCCCTGCATGCCGAATGACGAGTTACTCAGAAATCAATGCACATTGGCTCCGCCTTGGATGGACCTTCTGCTACTTTCCTGCAAGGCCAGTTTTTTAATTCATCATCTTCATGTCGGGCAGCAGCTCTACATCTTGAGGTTCCATGGTGTAATGGATAGCACTCTGCATCCAGCGATCTAAGTTCAAATCTAGGTGGGACCTGTTTTTTTTTGACAGCACTGCACAAAAAAGCTAAAATAGCATTCTATTCCTTGAAGGCCAGAGAATAACAGTTACTATGGGTTCACCCAGCTGCTTCACCCTCAAGTCCACCTGCTTCCATTTGACCAAAACGCTATCTTTCTCCCAGGTAGTCACATCGCTTCTGGTGATGATTCCTATGGCCTAATCGACAGCACTCTGCTATACATTTAGTGCTTTGATTTCCCACTGCGGACGCGCCATCGAATAAAAGAAAACTGTGACTTGATAGGGCTTCTGAAGGATTGCAATGATTAGTACTACACAGAACCGGCAAAGCTAAGGTAATGAAATTCGCTCTAAACCCTCCAGGTGCAACCAGCTTTGCAATAAAAGTCACTGTGAAAGGCATGAAAACACAAGTGGAGAATGCGGGCATCGATCCCGCTACCTCTCGCATGCTAAGCGAGCGCTCTACCATTTGAGCTAATTCCCCTTTTCACAATCCAAATTGAACATTTTAGACGTGGTCAAAAATGAAAAAAAATAAGATCACATCTGTTCTGTGGTGGCTTCTTTGCCCTGCCTGCCATTCAGTCGTCAAATTGCCTAGAATAGCGTGCTTTTCCTTTGGAGGCCCTACCTAGTCCTGCTCCAGTAAATGTGTGAGGAGCCCTGCATGCCGAATGACGAGTTACTCAGAAATCAATGCACATTGGCTCTGCCTTGGATGGACCTTCTGCTACTTTCCTGCAAGGCCAGTTTTTTAATTCATCATCTTCATGTCGGGCAGCAGCTCTACATAATCTTGAGGTTCCATGGTGTAATGGTTAGCACTCTCGACTCTGAATCCAGTGATCCGAGTTCATATCTCAGTGGGACCTGTTTTTATTTTGCCAGCACCGCACAAAAAAAGCTAAAATAGCTTCCTGTTCCCTTGAAGGCCAGAGCTAACTCTGGGTTTTCCAGCACAGTTGTAGGTAAACGGCCGGTTAGCTCAGTTGCCTGCCATTCAGTCGTCAAATTGCCTAGAATAGCGTGCTTTTCCTTTGGAGGACCTACCTAGTCCTGCTTCAGTAAATGTGTGAGGAGCCCTGCATGCCGAATGACGAGTTACTCAGAAATCAATGCACATTGGCTCCGCCTTATATAATCCGCCTTAAATAGCTTCCTGTTCCCTTGAAGGCCAGAGCTAACTCTGGCTTTTCCAGCACAGTTGTAGTAAACGGCCGGTTAGCTCAGTTGGTTAGAGCGTGGTGCTAATAATGCCAAGGTTGTAGGTTCGATCCCCGTACTGGTCATAATTTTTACTCTCTTATGCCTCAAATGCACTTAAGGGCTCAGCTTGGTCTCACAGACATCCCTGCTGCTGGAAAGCTGTGTTATGGCAGCCAATATAGCTCAGTTGGGAGAGTGTTAGACTGAAGATCTAAAGGGCCCTGGTCGATCCTGGGTTTCGGCAAAGCAATGTTGTTGTTCTGTTTTGATCTGCGGATCTGCTAATTTCAGGTAAACACAGCTTATATAGTAAGAGGTAGTGGTCTGTAATATCATCAAAGCTTAAACACTTAAACACTACAAACTTAACTACACTGTTCCTATTTACTGTGACCTTTTATGTGAAGATGCTTTGACACAATCTACATTGTATAAGCGCTATACAAATAAAGGTGAATTAAATTGAATTGAATTGTTTTGGGCATGAATGAAAGTCACCCAAAAAGCCTAGCCGCTTTACCCTTAAGTCCACCTGCTTCCATTTGACCAAAACGCTATCTTCCTCCCAGGTGGTAACATCGCTTCTGGTGATGCTTCCAATGGCCTAATCGACAGCACTCTGCTATATATTTAGTGCTTTGATTTCTCACTGCGGATGTGCCATCGAATAAAAGAAAACTGTGACTTGATAGAGCTTCTGACAGATTGCAATGATTAGTACGACACAGAACTGGCAAAGTTGACGTAAGGAGTTTCGCTCTAAACCCTCCAGGTGCAACCAGCTTTGCAATAAAAGCCAGTGTGAAAGGCATGAAAACAGAAGTGGATAATGCGGGCATCAATCCAGCTACCTCTCGCATGCATGCTAAGCGAGCGTTCTACCATTTAAGCTAATTCCACTTTTCCCAATCCAAATTGAACATTTTAGACGTGGTCAAAAAAGAAAAAATAAGATCACATCTGTTCTGTGGTGGCTTCTTTGCCCTGCCTGCCATTTAGTCATCAAATTGCCTAGAATAGTGTGCTTTTCTTTTGAAGGCCCTACCTAGTCCTGCTCCAGTAAATGTGTGAGGAGCCCTGCATGCCGAATGACGAGTTACTCAGAAATCAATGCACACTGGCTCCGCCTTGGATGGACCTTCTGCTACTTTCCTGCAAGGCCAGTTTTTTAATTCATCATCTTCATGTCAGGCAGCAGCTCTACATCTTGAGGTTCCATGGTGTAATGGATAGCACTCTGCATCCAGCGATCTAAGTTCAAATCTAGGTGGGACCTGTTTTTTTTGACAGCACTGCACAAAAAAGCTAAAATAGCATTCTATTCCTTGAAGGCCAGAGAATAACAGTTACTATGGGTTCACCCAGCTGCTTCACCCTCAAGTCCACCTGCTTCCATTTGACCAAAACGCTATCTTTCTCCCAGGTAGTCACATCGCTTCTGGTGATGATTCCTATGGCCTAATCGACAGCACTCTGCTATACATTTAGTGCTTTGATTTCCCACTGCAGACGCGCCATCGAATAAAAGAAAACTGTGACTTGATAGGGCTTCTGAAGGATTGCAATGATTAGTACTACACAGAACCGGCAAAGCTAAGGTAATGAAATTCGCTCTAAACCCTCCAGGTGCAACCAGCTTTGCAATAAAAGTCACTGTGAAAGGCATGAATACACAAGTGGAGAATGCGGGCATCGATCCAGCTACCTCTCGCATGCTAAGCGAACGCTCTACCATTTGAGCTAATTCCCCTTTTCACAATCAAAATTGAACATTTTAGACGTGGTCAAAAATGAAAAAAAAATAAGATCACATCTGTTCTGTGGTGGCTTCTTTGCCCTGCCTGCCATTTAGTCGTCAAATTGCCTAGAATAGCGTGCTTTACTTTTGAAGGCCCTACCTAGTCCTGCTCCAGTAAATGTGTGAGGAGCCCTGCACTGGCCAAATTTTTACTATCTTATGCCTTAGATGCACTTAAGGGCTCAGCTTGGTCTCCCAGACATTGCTGCTGCAGGAAAGCTGTGTCATGGCGGTTGAAATAGCTCAGTTGGGAGAGCGTTAGACTGAAGATCTAAAGGTCCCTGATTCGTCCCCGGGTTTTGGCAAAGCAATGTTGATGTTCTGTTTTGGGCACAGGGTCAGTTGAATGAAAGTCACCCAAAAAGCCTAGCCGCTTCACCCTTAAGTCCACCTTCTTCCATTTGACCAAAACGCTATCTTCCTCCCAGGTGGTCACATCGCTTCTGGTGATGATGCCAATGGCCTAATCGACAGCACTCTGCTATATATTTAGTGCTTTGATTTCTCACTGCGGATGCGCCATTGAATAAAAGAAAACTGTGACTTGATAGAGCTTCTGACGGATTGCAATGATTAGTACTACACAGAACTGGCAAAGTTGACGTAAGGAGTTTCGCTCTAAACCCTCCAGGTGCAACCAGCTTTGCAATAAAAGCCAGTGTGAAAGGCATGAAAACAGCAGTGGATAATGCGGGCATCAATCCAGCTACCTCTCGCATGCATGCTAAGCGAGCGTTCTACCATTTAAGCTAATTCCACTTTTCCCAATCCAAATTGAACATTTTAGACGTGGTCAAAAATGAAAAAATAAGATCACATCTGTTCTGTGGTGGCTTCTTTGCCCTGCCTGCCATTTAGTCATCAAATGGCCTAGAATAGTGTGCTTTTCTTTTGAAGGCCCTACCTAGTCCTGCTCCAGTAAATGTGTGAGGAGCCCTGCATGCCGAATGACGAGTTACTCAGAAATCAATGCACACTGGCTCCGCCTTGGATGGACCTTCTGCTACTTTCCTGCAAGGCCAGTTTTTTAATTCATCATCTTCATGTCGGGCAGCAGCTCTACATCTTGAGGTTCCATGGTGTAATGGATAGCACTCTGCATCCAGCGATCTAAGTTCAAATCTAGGTGGGACCTGTTTTTTTTTGACAGCACTGCACAAAAAAGCTAAAATAGCATTCTATTCCTTGAAGGCCAGAGAATAACAGTTACTATGGGTTCACCCAGCTGCTTCACCCTCAAGTCCACCTGCTTCCATTTGACCAAAACGCTATCTTTCTCCCAGGTAGTCACATCGCTTCTGGTGATGATTCCTATGGCCTAATCGACAGCACTCTGCTATACATTTAGTGCTTTGATTTCCCACTGCGGACGCGCCATCGAATAAAAGAAAACTGTGACTTGATAGGGCTTCTGAAGGATTGCAATGATTAGTACTACACAGAACCGGCAAAGCTAAGGTAATGAAATTCGCTCTAAACCCTCCAGGTGCAACCAGCTTTGCAATAAAAGTCACTGTGAAAGGCATGAAAACACAAGTGGAGAATGCGGGCATCAATCCCGCTACCTCTCGCATGCTAAGCGAGCGCTCTACCATTTGAGCTAATTCCCCTTTTCACAATCCAAATTGAACATTTTAGACGTGGTCAAAAATGAAAAAAAATAAGATCACATCTGTTCTGTGGTGGCTTCTTTGCCCTGCCTGCCATTCAGTCGTCAAATTGCCTAGAATAGCGTGCTTTTCCTTTGGAGGACCTACCTAGTCCTGCTTCAGTAAATGTGTGAGGAGCCCTGCATGCCGAATGACGAGTTACTCAGAAATCAATGCACATTGGCTCCGCCTTATATAATCCGCCTTAAATAGCTTCCTGTTCCCTTGAAGGCCAGAGCTAACTCTGGTTTTTCCAGCACAGTTGTGGTAAACGGCCGGTTAGCTCAGTTGGTTAGAGCGTGGTGCTAATAACGCCAAGGTTGTAGGTTCGATCCCCGTACTGGTCATAATTTTTACTCTCTTATGCCTCAAATGCACTTAAGGGCTCAGCTTGGTCTCACAGACATCCCTGCTGCTGGAAAGCTGAGTTATGGCAGCCAATATAGCTCAGTTGGGAGAGTGTTAGACTGAAGATCTAAAGGGCCCTGGTCGATCCTGGGTTTCGGCAAAGCAATGTTGTTGTTCTGTTTTGATCTGTGGATCTGCTAATTTCAGGTAAACACAGCTTATATAGTAAGAGGTAGTGGTCTGTAATATCATCAAAGCTTAAACACTTAAACACTACAAACTTAACTACACTGTTCCTATTTACTGTGACCTTTTATGTGAAGCTGCTTTGACACAATCTACATTGTATAAGCGCTATACAAATAAAGGTGAATTGAATTGAATTGAATTGTTTTGGGCATGAATGAAAGTCACCCAAAAAGCCTAGCCGCTTTACCCTTAAGTCCACCTGCTTCCATTTGACCAAAACGCTATCTTCCTCCCAGGTGGTAACATCGCTTCTGGTGATGCTTCCAATGGCCTAATCGACAGCACTCTGCTATATATTTAGTGCTTTGATTTCTCACTGCGGATGTGCCATCGAATAAAAGAAAACTGTGACTTGATAGAGCTTCTGACAGATTGCAATGATTAGTACGACACAGAACTGGCAAAGTTGACGTAAGGAGTTTCGCTCTAAACCCTCCAGGTGCAACCAGCTTTGCAATAAAAGCCAGTGTGAAAGGCATGAAAACAGAAGTGGATAATGCGGGCATCAATCCAGCTACCTCTCGCATGCATGCTAAGCGAGCGTTCTACCATTTAAGCTAATTCCACTTTTCCCAATCCAAATTGAACATTTTAGACGTGGTCAAAAAGAAAAAATAAGATCACATCTGTTCTGTGGTGGCTTCTTTGCCCTGCCTGCCATTTAGTCATCAAATTGCCTAGAATAGTGTGCTTTTCTTTTGAAGGCCCTACCTAGTCCTGCTCCAGTAAATGTGTGAGGAGCCCTGCATGCCGAATGACGAGTTACTCAGAAATCAATGCACACTGGCTCCGCCTTGGATGGACCTTCTGCTACTTTCCTGCAAGGCCAGTTTTTTAATTTATCATCTTCATGTCAGGCAGCAGCTCTACATCTTGAGGTTCCATGGTGTAATGGATAGCACTCTGCATCCAGCGATCTAAGTTCAAATCTAGGTGGGACCTGTTTTTTTTTGACAGCACTGCACAAAAAAGCTAAAATAGCATTCTATTCCTTGAAGGCCAGAGAATAACAGTTACTATGGGTTCACCCAGCTGCTTCACCCTCAAGTCCACCTGCTTCCATTTGACCAAAACGCTATCTTTCTCCCAGGTAGTCACATCGCTTCTGGTGATGATTCCTATGGCCTAATCGACAGCACTCTGCTATACATTTAGTGCTTTGATTTCCCACTGCAGACGCGCCATCGAATAAAAGAAAACTGTGACTTGATAGGGCTTCTGAAGGATTGCAATGATTAGTACTACACAGAACCGGCAAAGCTAAGGTAATGAAATTCGCTCTAAACCCTCCAGGTGCAACCAGCTTTGCAATAAAAGTCACTGTGAAAGGCATGAATACACAAGTGGAGAATGCGGGCATCGATCCAGCTACCTCTCGCATGCTAAGCGAACGCTCTACCATTTGAGCTAATTCCCCTTTTCACAATCAAAATTGAACATTTTAGACGTGGTCAAAAATGAAAAAAAAAATAAGATCACATCTGTTCTGTGGTGGCTTCTTTGCCCTGCCTGCCATTTAGTCGTCAAATTGCCTAGAATAGCGTGCTTTACTTTTGAAGGCCCTACCTAGTCCTGCTCCAGTAAATGTGTGAGGAGCCCTGCACTGGCCAAATTTTTACTATCTTATGCCTTAGATGCACTTAAGGGCTCAGCTTGGTCTCCCAGACATTGCTGCTGCAGGAAAGCTGTGTCATGGCGGTTGAAATAGCTCAGTTGGGAGAGCGTTAGACTGAAGATCTAAAGGTCCCTGATTCGTCCCCGGGTTTTGGCAAAGCAATGTTGATGTTCTGTTTTGGGCACAGGGTCAGTTGAATGAAAGTCACCCAAAAAGCCTAGCCGCTTCACCCTTAAGTCCACCTTCTTCCATTTGACCAAAACGCTATCTTCCTCCCAGGTGGTCACATCGCTTCTGGTGATGATGCCAATGGCCTAATCGACAGCACTCTGCTATATATTTAGTGCTTTGATTTCTCACTGCGGATGCGCCATTGAATAAAAGAAAACTGTGACTTGATAGAGCTTCTGACGGATTGCAATGATTAGTACTACACAGAACTGGCAAAGTTGACGTAAGGAGTTTCGCTCTAAACCCTCCAGGTGCAACCAGCTTTGCAATAAAAGCCAGTGTGAAAGGCATGAAAACAGCAGTGGATAATGCGGGCATCAATCCAGCTACCTCTCGCATGCATGCTAAGCGAGCGTTCTACCATTTAAGCTAATTCCACTTTTCCCAATCCAAATTGAACATTTTAGACGTGGTCAAAAAAGAAAAAATAAGATCACATCTGTTCTGTGGTGGCTTCTTTGCCCTGCCTGCCATTTAGTCATCAAATGGCCTAGAATAGTGTGCTTTTCTTTTGAAGGCCCTACCTAGTCCTGCTCCAGTAAATGTGTGAGGAGCCCTGCATGCCGAATGACGAGTTACTCAGAAATCAATGCACACTGGCTCCGCCTTGGATGGACCTTCTGCTACTTTCCTGCAAGGCCAGTTTTTTAATTCATCATCTTCATGTCGGGCAGCAGCTCTACATCTTGAGGTTCCATGGTGTAATGGATAGCACTCTGCATCCAGCAATCTAAGTTCAAATCTAGGTGGGACCTGTTTTTTTTTTTTGACAGCACTGCACAAAAAAGCTAAAATAGCATTCTATTCCTTGAAGGCCAGAGAATAACAGTTACTATGGGTTCACCCAGCTGCTTCACCCTCAAGTCCACCTGCTTCCATTTGACCAAAACGCTATCTTTCTCCCAGGTAGTCACATCGCTTCTGGTGATGATTCCTATGGCCTAATCGACAGCACTCTGCTATAAATTTAGTGCTTTGATTTCCCACTGCGGACGAGCCATCGAATAAAAGAAAACTGTGACTTGATAGGGCTTCTGAAGGATTGCAATGATTAGTACTACACAGAACCGGCAAAGCTAAGGTAATGAAATTCGCTCTAAACCCTCCAGGTGCAACCAGCTTTGCAATAAAAGTCACTGTGAAAGGCATGTAGGTAAACGGCCGGTTAGCTCAGTTGGTTAGAGCGTAGTGCTAATAACGCCAAGGTTGTAGGTTCGATCCCAGTACTGGTCATAATTTTTGCTCTCTTATGCCTCAAATGCACTTAAGGGCTCAGCTTGGTCTCACAGACATCCCTGCTGCTGGAAAGCTGTGTTATGGCAGCCGATATAGCTCAGTTGGGAGAGCGTTAGTCTGAAGATCTAAAGGGCCCTGGTTCGATCCTGGGTTTCGGCAAAGCAATGTTGTTGTTCTGTTTTGGGCATGAATGAAAGTCACCCAAAAAGCCTAGCCGCTTCACCCTTAAGTCCACCTTCTTCCATTTGACCAAAACGCTATCTTCCTCCCAGGTGGTCACATCGCTTCTGGTGATGATGCCAATGGCCTAATCGACAGCACTCTGCTATATATTTAGTGCTTTGATTTCTCACTGCGGATGCGCCATTGAATAAAAGAAAACTGTGACTAGATAGAGCTTCTGACGGATTGCAATGATTAGTACTACACAGAACTGGCAAAGTTGACGTAAGGAGTTTCGCTCTAAACCCTCCAGGTGCAACCAGCTTTGCAATAAAAGCCAGTGTGAAAGGCATGAAAACAGAAGTGGATAATGCGGGCATCAATCCAGCTACCTCTCGCATGCATGCTAAGCGAGCGTTCTACCATTTAAGCTAATTCCACTTTTCCCAATCCAAATTGAACATTTTAGACGTGGTCAAAAAAGAAAAAATTAGATCACATCTGTTCTGTGGTGGCTTCTTTGCCCTGCCTGCCATTTAGTCATCAAATGGCCTAGAATAGTGTGCTTTTCTTTTGAAGGCCCTACCTAGTCCTGCTCCAGTAAATGTGTGAGGAGCCCTGCATGCCGAATGACCGAATCAATGCACATTGGCTCCGCCTTGGATGGACCTTCTGCTACTTTCCTGCAAGGCCAGTTTTTTAATTCATCATCTTCATGTCGGGCAGCAGCTCTACATAATCTTGAGGTTCCATGGTGTAATGGATAGCACTCTGCATCCAGCGATCTAAGTTCAAATCTAGGTGGGACCTGTTTTTTTTTTGACAGCACTGCACAAAAAAGCTAAAATAGCATTCTATTCCTTGAAGGCCAGAGAATAACAGTTACTATGGGTTCACCCAGCTGCTTCACCCTCAAGTCCACCTGCTTCCATTTGACCAAAACGCTATCTTTCTCCCAGGTAGTCACATCGCTTCTGGTGATGAATCCTATGGCCTAATCGACAGCACTCTGCTATACATTTAGTGCTTTGATTTCCCACTGCGGACGCGCCATCGAATAAAAGAAAACTGTGACTTGATAGGGCTTCTGAAGGATTGCAATGATTAGTACTTAACATAAATGGCAAAGCTAAGGTAATGAAATTCGCTCTAAACCCTCCAGGTGCAACCAGCTTTGCAATAAAAGTCACTGTGAAAGGCATGAAAACACAAGTGGAGAATGCGGGCATCGATCCCGCTACCTCTCGCATGCTAAGCGAGCGCTCTACCATTTGAGCTAATTCCCCTTTTCACAATCCAAATTGAACATTTTAGACGTGGTCAAAAATGAAAAAAAAAATAAGATCACATCTGTTCTGTGGTGGCTTCTTTGCCCTGCCTGCCATTTAGTCGTCAAATTGCCTAGAATAGCGTGCTTTTCCTTTGGAGGCCCTACCTAGTCCTGCTCCAGTAAATGTGTGAGGAGCCCTGCATGCCGAATGACGAGTTACTCAGAAATCAATGCACATTGGCTCCGCCTTGGATGGACCTTCTGCTACTTTCCTGCAAGGCCAGTTTTTTAATTCATCATCTTCATGTTGGGCAGCAGCTCTACATAATCTTGAGGTTCCATGGTGTAATGGTTAGCACTCTGGACTCTGAATCCAGTGATCCGAGTTCAAATCTCGGTGGGACCTGTTTTTTTTTTTTGCCAGCACCGCACAAAAAAAGCTAAAATAGCTTCCTGTTCCCTTGAAGGCCAGAGCTAACTCTGGGTTTTCCAGCACTGTTGTAGGTTAACGGCCGGTTAGCTCAGTTGGTTAGAGCGTGGTGCTAATAACGCCAAGGTTGTAGGTTCGATCCCCGTACTGGTCATAATTTTTACTCTCTTATGCCTCAAATGCACTTAAGGGCTCAGCTTGGTCTCACAGACATCCCTGCTGCTGGAAAGCTGTGTTATGGCAGCCGATATAGCTCAGTTGGGAGAGCGTTAGACTGAAGATCTAAAGGGCCCTGGTTCGATCCTGGGTTTCGGCAAAGCAATGTTGTTGTTCTGTTTTGGGCATGAATGAAAGTCACCCAAAAAGCCTAGCCGCTTTACCCTTAAGTCCACCTGCTTCCATTTGACCAAAATGCTATCTTCCTCCCAGGTGGTAACATCGCTTCTGGTGATGATTCCAATGGCCTAATCGACAGCACTCTGCTATATATTTAGTGCTTTGATTTCTGACTGCGGATGTGCCATCGAATAAAAGAAAACTGTGACTTGATAGGGCTTCTGACGGATTGCAATGATTAGTACTACACAGAACTGGCAAAGTTGACGTAAGGAGTTTCGCTCTAAACCCTCCAGGTGCAACCAGCTTTGCAATAAAAGCCAGTGTGAAAGGCATGAAAACAGAAGTGGATAATGCGGGCATCGATCCAGCTACCTCTCGCATGCATGCTAAGCCAGCGTTCTACCATTTAAGCTAATTCCCCTTTTCACAATCAAAATTGAACATTTTAGACGTGGTCAAAAAAGAAAAAATAAGATCACATCTGTTCTGTGGTGGCTTCTTTGCCCTGCCTGCCATTTAGTCGTCAAATTGCCTAGAATAGCGTGCTTTACTTTTGAAGGCCCTAACTAGTCCTGCTCCAGTAAATGTGTGAGGAGCCATGCACTGGCCAAATTTTTACTATCTTATGCCTTAGATGCACTTAAGGGCTCAGCTTGGTCTCCCAGACATTGCTGCTGCAGGAAAGCTGTGTCATGGCGGTTGAAATAGCTCAGTTGGGAGAGCGTTAGACTGAAGATCAAAAGGTCCCTGGTTCGTCCCCGGGTTTTGCCAAAGCAATGTTGATGTTCTGTTTTGGGCACAGGGTCAGTTGAATGAAAGTCACCCAAAAAGCCTAGCCGCTTCACCTTTAAGTCCACCTTCTTCCATTTGACCAAAACGCTATCTTCCTCCCAGGTGGTCACATCGCTTCTGGTGATGATGCCAATGGCCTAATCGACAGCACTCTGCTATATATTTAGTGCTTTGATTTCTCACTGCGGATGCGCCATTGAATAAAAGAAAACTGTGACTTGATAGAGCTTCTGACAGATTGCAATGATTAGTACTACACAGAACTGGCAAAGTTGACGTAAGGAGTTTCGCTCTAAACCCTCCAGGTGCAACCAGCTTTGCAATAAAAGCCAGTGTGAAAGGCATGAAAACAGAAGTGGATAATGCGGGCATCAATCCAGCTACCTCTCGCATGCATGCTAAGCGAGCGTTCTACCATTTAAGCTAATTCCACTTTTCCCAATCCAAATTGAACATTTTAGACGTGGTCAAAAAAGAAAAAATAAGATCACATCTGTTCTGTGGTGGCTTCTTTGCCCTGCCTGCCATTCAGTCATCAAATTGCCTAGAATAGTGTGTTTTTCTTTTGAAGGCCCTACCTAGTCCTGCTGCAGTAAATGTGTGAGGAGCCCTGCATGCCGAATGACGAGTTACTCAGAAATCAATGCACATTGGCTCCGCCTTGGATGGACCTTCTGCTACTTTCCTGCAAGGCCAGTTTTTTAATTCATCATCTTCATGTCGGGCAGCAGCTCTACATCTTGAGGTTCCATGGTGTAATGGATAGCACTCTGCATCCAGCGATCTAAGTTCAAATCTAGGTGGGACCTGTTTTTTTTTTGACAGCACTGCACAAAAAAGCTAAAATAGCATTCTATTCCTTGAAGGCCAGAGAATAACAGTTACTATGGGTTCACCCAGCTGCTTCACCCTCAAGTCCACCTGCTTCCATTTGACCAAAACGCTATCGTTCTCCCAGGTAGTCACATCGCTTCTGGTGATGATTCCTATGGCCTAATCGACAGCACTCTGCTATACATTTAGTGCTTTGATTTCCCACTGCGGACGCGCCATCGAATGAAAGAAAACTGTGACTTGATAGGGCTTCTGAAGGATTGCAATGATTAGTACTACACAGAACCGGCAAAGCTAAGGTAATGAAATTCGCTCTAAACCCTCCAGGTGCAACCAGCTTTGCAATAAAAGTCACTGTGAAAGGCATGAAAACACAAGTGGAGAATGCGGGCATCGATCCCGCTACCTCTCGCATGCTAATCGAGCGCTCTACCATTTGAGCTAATTCCCCTTTTCACAATCCAAATTGAACATTTTAGACGTGGTCAAAAATGAAAAAAATAAGATCACATCTGTTCTGTGGTGGCTTCTTTGCCCTGCCTGCCATTCAGTCGTCAAATTGCCTAGAATAGCGTGCTTTTCTTTTGAAGGCCCTACCTAGTCCTGCTCCAGTAAATGTGTGAGGAGCCCTGCATGCCGAATGACGAGTTACTCAGAAATCAATGCACATTGGCTCCGCCTTGGATGGACCTTCTGCTACTTTCCTGCAAGGCCAGTTTTTTAATTCATCATCTTCATGTCGGGCAGCAGCTCTACATCTTGAGGTTCCATGGTGTAATGGATAGCACTCTGCATCCAGCGATCTAAGTTCAAATCTAGGTGGGACCTGTTTTTTTTTGACAGCACTGCACAAAAAAGCTAAAATAGCATTCTATTCCTTGAAGGCCAGAGAATAACAGTTACTATGGGTTCACCCAGCTGCTTCACCCTCAAGTCCACCTGCTTCCATTTGACCAAAACGCTATCTTTCTCCCAGGTAGTCACATCGCTTCTGGTGATGATTCCAATGGCCTAATCGACAGCACTCTGCTATACATTTAGTGCTTTGATTTCCCACTGCGGACGCGCCATCGAATAAAAGAAAACTGTGACTTGATAGGGCTTCTGAAGGATTGCAATGATTAGTACTACACAGAACCGGCAAAGCTAAGGTAATGAAATTCGCTCTAAACCCTCCAGGTGCAACCAGCTTTGCAATAAAAGTCACTGTGAAAGGCATGAAAACAGAAGTGGCGAGTGCGGGCATCGATCCCACTACCTCTCGCATGCTAAGCTCCCCTTTTACAATCCAAATTGAACATTTTAGACGTGGTCAAAAATGAAAAAAAAAAAAGATCACATCTGTTCTGTGGTGGCTTCTTTGCCCTGCCTGCCATTTAGTCGTCAAATTGCCTAGAATAGCGTGCTTTTCCTTTGGAGGCCCTACCTAGTCCTGCTCCAGTAAATGTGTGAGGAGCCCTGCATGCCGAATGACGAGTTACTCAGAAATCAATGCACATTGGCTCCGCCTTATATAATCCGCCTTAAATAGCTTCCTGTTCCCTTGAAGGCCAGAGCTAACTCTGGGTTTTCCTGCACAGTTGTAGGTAAACGGCCGGTTAGCTCAGTTGGTTAGAGCGTGGTGCTAATAACGCCAAGGTTGTAGGTTCGATCCCCGTACTGGTCATAATTTTTACTCTCTTATGCCTCAAATGCACTTAAGGGCTCAGCTTGGTCTCACAGACATCCCTGCTGCTGGAAAGCTGTGTTATGGCAGCCGATATAGCTCAGTTGGGAGAGCGTTAGACCGAAGATCTAAAGGGCCCTGGTTCGATCCTGGGTTTTGGCAAAGCAATGTTGTTGTTCTGTTTTGGGCATGAATGAAAGTCACCCAAAACGCCTAGCCGCTTTACCCTTAAGTCCACCTGCTTCCATTTGACCGAAACGCTATCTTCCTCCCAGGTGGTAACATCGCTTCTGGTGATGATTCCAATGGCCTAATCGAAAAATTGAACATTTTAGACGTGGTCAAAAAGGAAAAAAAATGAGATCACATCTGTTCTGTGGTGGCTTCTTTGCCCTGCCTGCCATTCAGTCGTCAAATTGCCTAGAATAGCGTGCTTTTCCTTTGGAGGCCCTACCTAGTCCTGCTCCAGTAAATGTGTGAGGAGCCCTGCATGCCGAATGACGAGTTACTCAGAAATCAATGCACATTGGCTCCGCCTTGGATGGACCTTCTGCTACTTTCCTGCAAGGCCAGTTTTTTAGTTCATCATCCTTATGTCGGGCAGCAGCTCTACATAATCTTGAGGTTCCATGGTGTAATGGTTAGCACTCTGGACTCTGAATCCAGTGATCCGAGTTCAAATCTCGGTGAGACCTGTTTTTATTTTGCCAGCACCGCACAAAAAAAGCTAAAATGGCTTCCTGTTCCCTTGAAGGCCAGAGCTAACTCTGGGTTTTTCAGCACAGTTGTAGGTAAACGGCCGGTTAGCTCAGTTGGTTAGAGCGTGGTGCTAATAACGCCAAGGTTGTAGGTTCGATCCCCGTACTGGTCATAATTTTTACTCTCTTATGCCTCTAATGCACTTAAGGGCTCAGCTTGGTCTCACAGACATCCCTGCTGCTGGAAAGCTTTGTTACGGCAGCCGATATAGCTCAATTGGGAGAGCGTTAGACTGAAGATCTAAAGGGCCCTGGTTCGATCCTGGGTTTCGGCAATGTTGTTGTTCTGTTTTGGGCATCAATGAAAGTCACCCAAAAAGCCTAGCCGCTTTACCCTTAAGTCCACCTGCTTCCATTTGACTGAAACGCTATCTTCCTCCCAGGTGGTAACATCGCTTCTGGTGATGATTCCAATGGCCTAATCGACAGCACTCTGCTATATATTTAGTGCTTTGATTTCTCACTGCGGATGTGCCATCGAATAAAAGAAAACTGTGACTTGATAGGGCTTCTGACGGATTGCAATGATTAGTACTACACAGAACTGGCAAAGTTGACGTAAGGAGTTTCGCTCTAAACCCTCCAGGTGCAACCAGCTTTGCAATAAAAGCAAGTGTGAAAGGCATGAAAACAGAAGTGGATAATGCGGGCATCGATCCAGCTACCTCTCGCATGCATGCTAAGCCAGCGTTCTACCATTTAAGCTAATTCCCCTTTTCATAATCAAAATTGAACATTTTAGACGTGGTCAAAAAAGAAAAAATAAGATCACATCTGTTCTGTGGTGGCTTCTTTGCCCTGCCTGCCATTTAGTCGTCAAATTGCCTAGAATAGCGTGCTTTACTTTTGAAGGCCCTACCTAGTCCTGCTCCAGTAAATGTGTGAGGAGCCCTGCACTGGCCAAATTTTTACTATCTTATGCCTTAGATGCACTTAAGGGCTCAGCTTGGTCTCCCAGACATTGCTGCTGCAGGAAAGCTGTGTCATGGCGGTTGAAATAGCTCAGTTGGGAGAGCGTTAGACTGAAGATCTAAAGGTCCCTGGTTCGTCTCCGGGTTTTGCCAAAGCAATGTTGATAATCTGTTTTGGGCACAGGGTCAGTTGAATGAAAGTCACCCAAAAAGCCTAGCCGCTTCACCCTTAAGTCCACCTTCTTCCATTTGACCAAAACGCTATCTTCCTCCCAGGTGGTCACATCGCTTCTGGTGATGATGCCAATGGCCTAATCGACAGCACTCTGCTATATATTTAGTGCTTTGATTTCTCACTGCGGATGCGCCATTGAATAAAAGAAAACTGTGACTTGATAGGGCTTCTGACGGATTGCAATGATTAGTACTACACAGAACTGGCAAAGTTGACGTAAGGAGTTTCGCTCTAAACCCTCCAGGTGCAACCAGCTTTGCAATAAAAGCAAGTGTGAAAGGCATGAAAACAGAAGTGGATAATGCGGGCATCGATCCAGCTACCTCTCGCATGCATGCTAAGCCAGCGTTCTACCATTTAAGCTAATTCCCCTTTTCATAATCAAAATTGAACATTTTAGACGTGGTCAAAAAAGAAAAAATAAGATCACATCTGTTCTGTGGTGGCTTCTTTGCCCTGCCTGCCATTTAGTCGTCAAATTGCCTAGAATAGCGTGCTTTACTTTTGAAGGCCCTACCTAGTCCTGCTCCAGTAAATGTGTGAGGAGCCCTGCACTGGCCAAATTTTTACTATCTTATGCCTTAGATGCACTTAAGGGCTCAGCTTGGTCTCCCAGACATTGCTGCTGCAGGAAAGCTGTGTCATGGCGGTTGAAATAGCTCAGTTGGGAGAGCGTTAGACTGAAGATCTAAAGGTCCCTGGTTCGTCTCCGGGTTTTGCCAAAGCAATGTTGATAATCTGTTTTGGGCACAGGGTCAGTTGAATGAAAGTCACCCAAAAAGCCTAGCCGCTTCACCCTTAAGTCCACCTTCTTCCATTTGACCAAAACGCTATCTTCCTCCCAGGTGGTCACATCGCTTCTGGTGATGATGCCAATGGCCTAATCGACAGCACTCTGCTATATATTTAGTGCTTTGATTTCTCACTGCGGATGCGCCATTGAATAAAAGAAAACTGTGACTTGATAGAGCTTCTGACGGATTGCAATGATTAGTACTACACAGAACTGGCAAAGTTGACGTAAGGAGTTTCGCTCTAAACCCTCCAGGTGCAACCAGCTTTGCAATAAAAGCCAGTGTGAAAGGCATGAAAACAGAAGTGGATAATGCGGGCATCAATCCAGCTACCTCTCGCATGCATGCTAAGCGAGCGTTCTACCTTTTAAGCTAATTCCACTTTTCCCAATCCAAATTGAACATTTTAGACGTGGTCAAAAAAGAAAAAAATAAGATCACATCTGTTCTGTGGTGGCTTCTTTGCCCTGCCTGCCATTTAGTCATCAAATTGCCTAGAATAGTGTGCTTTTCTTTTGAAGGCCCTACCTAGTCCTGCTCCAGTAAATGTGTGAGGAGCCCTGCATGCCGAATGACGAGTTACTCAGAAATCAATGCACACTGGCTCCGCCTTGGATGGACCTTCTGCTACTTTCCTGCAAGGCCAGTTTTTTAATTCATCATCTTCATGTCGGGCAGCAGCTCTACATCTTGAGGTTCCATGGTGTAATGGATAGCACTCTGCATCCAGCGATCTAAGTTCTAGGTGGGACCTGTTTTTTTTTTGACAGCACTGCACAAAAAAGCTAAAATAGCATTCTATTCCTTGAAGGCCAGAGAATAACAGTTACTATGGGTTCACCCAGCTGCTTCACCCTCAAGTCCACCTGCTTCCATTTGACCAAAACGCTATCTTTCTCCCAGGTAGTCACATCGCTTCTGGTGATGATTCCTATGGCCTAATCGACAGCACTCTGCTATACATTTAGTGCTTTGATTTCCCACTGCGGACGCGCCATCGAATAAAAGAAAACTGTGACTTGATAGGGCTTCTGAAGGATTGCAATGATTAGTACTACACAGAACCGGCAAAGCTAAGGTAATGAAATTCGCTCTAAACCCTCCAGGTGCAACCAGCTTTGCAATAAAAGTCACTGTGAAAGGCATGAAAACACAAGTGGAGAATGCAGGTATCGATCCCGCTACCTCTCGCATGCTAAGCGAGCGCTCTACCATTTGAGCTAATTCCCCTTTTCACAATCCAAATTGAACATTTTAGACGTGGTCAAAAATGAAAAAAAATAAGATCACATCTGTTCTGTGGTGGCTTCTTTGCCCTGCCTGCCATTCAGTCGTCAAATTGCCTAGAATAGTGTGCTTTTCCTTTGGAGGCCCTACCTAGTCCTGCTCCAGTAAATGTGTGAGGAGCCCTGCATGCCGAATGACGAGTTACTCAGAAATCAATGCACATTGGCTCCGCCTTATATAATCCGCCTTAAATAGCTTCCTGGTCCCTTGAAGGCCAGAGCTAACTCTGGGTTTTCCTGCACAGTTGTAGGTAAACGGCCGGTTAGCTCAGTTGGTTAGAGCGTGGTGCTAATAACGCCAAGGTTGTAGGTTCGATCCCCGTACTGGTCATAATTTTTACTCTCTTATGCCTCAAATGCACTTAAGGGCTCAGCTTGGTCTCACAGACATCCCTGCTGCTGGAAAGCTGTGTTATGGAAGCCAATATAGCTCAGTTGGGAGAGCGTTAGACTGAAGATCTAAAGGGCCCTGGTTCGATCCTGGGTTTCGGCAAAGCAATGTTGTTGTTCTGTTTTGGGCATGAATGAAAGTCACTGTGAAAGGCATGAAAACACAAGTGGAGAATGCGGGCATCGATCCCGCCACCTCTCACGTGCTAAGCGAGCACTCTACCATTTGAGCTAATTCCCCTTTTCACAATCCAAATTGAACATTTTAGACGTGACCAAAAAAAAAAAAAAAAGAGATTACATCTGTTCCGTGATGGCATCTTTGCCCTGCCTGCCATTTAGTCGTCAAATTGCCTAGAATAGCGTGCTTTTGTTTTGAAGGCCCTACCTAGTCCTGCTCCAGTAAATGTGTGAGGAGCCCTGCATGCCGAATGACGAGTTACTCAGAAATCAATGCACATTGGCTCCGCCTAGGATGGACCTTCTGCTACTTTCCTGCAAACTCTGGGTTTTCCAGCACACTTGTGAGAAAATGGCCGGTTAGCTCAGTTGGTTAGAGCGCGGTGCTAATAACGCCAAGGTCGCGGGTTCGATCCCCGTACTGGCCAAATTTTTACTCTCTTATGCCTAATATGCTTTTAAGGGCTCAGCTTGGTCTTACAGACATGCCTGCTGCAGGAAAGATGTGTTATGACAGCCGAAATAGCTCAGTTGGGAGAGCGTTAGACTGAAGATCCCTGGTTCGATCGCGGGGTTCGGTAGAGCAATGTTGTTGTTCTGTTTTGGGCATGAATGAAAGTCACCCAAAAAGCCTAGCCGCTTCACCCTTAAGTCCACCTGCTTCCATTTGACCAGAACGCTATCTTCCTCCCAGATAGGACTTCTGACGGATTGCAATGCTTAGTACTACACAGAACTGGCAAAGTTGACGTAAGGAGTTTCGCTCTAGACCCTCAAGGTGCAACCAGCTTTGCAATAAAAGCCAGTGTGAAAGGCATGAAAACAGAAGTGGATAATGCGGGCATCGATACAGCTACCTCTCGCATGCATGCTAAGCGAGCGTTCTACCATTTAAGCTAATTCCCCTTTTCACAATCAATATTGAACATTTTAGACGTGGTCAAAAACGAAAAAATAAGATCACATCTGTTCTGTGGTGGCTTCTTTGCCCTGCCTGCCATTTAGTCGTCAAATTGCCTAGAATAGCGTGCTTTACTTTTGAAGGCCCTACCTAGTCCTGCTTCAGTAATTGTGTGAGGAGCCCTGCATGCCGAATAACGAGTTATTCAGAAATCAATGCACATTGGCTCCGCCTTGGATGGACCTTCTGCTATTTTCCTGCAAGACCAGTTTTTTAATTCATCCTCTTCATCTCGGGCAGCAGCTCTACACCATCTTGAGGTTCCATAGTGTAATAGATAGCACTCTGCATCCAGCGATCTAAGTTCAAATCTAGGTGGGACCTGTTTTTTTTTGCCAGCACCGCACAAAAAAGCTAAAATAGCATTCTATTCCCTTGAAGGCCAGAGAATAACAGTTACTATGGGTTTTCTAGGACCCTCAAGTCCAGCTGCTTCCCCCTTAAGTCCACCTGCTTCCATTTGACCAAAACGCTATCTGCCTCCCAGGTGGTCACATCGCTTATGGTGATGATTCCAATGGCCTAATCGACAGCACTCCGCTATATATTTAGTGCTTTGATTTCTCACTGCGGATGCGCCATCGAATAAAAGAAAACTCTGACTTGATAGGGCTTCTGACGGATTGCAATGATGAGTACTACACAGAACTGACAAAGCTGACGTAAAGAGTTTCGCTCTAAACCCTCAAGGTGCAACCAGTGTTGCAATAAAAGCCAGTGTAAAAGGCATGAAAACAGAAGTGGAGAATTAGGACATCGATCCCGCTACCTCTCGCATGCTAAGTGAACGTTCTACCATTAGAGCTAATTCCCCTTTACACAAACAAATTTGAAGATTTTAGACATGGTCAAACAAAAAAAAAGTAAATTAGATTTCATTGGGCCATACAATACAAGCAGTGGGTTAAATGTACATACTTACTCTTTACTTTGTCACAATCAAGAACTTTGCCATAAGCTGAGAAGAGATCAAACAGGTCTTCGACGGAACAGGAAGCGCACAGGTTCCCAACAAATACTTTGGTGGATTTGAGAGGCCTCCCTTTGGACTCTTCAACTACAAGGCTCCGGCCGCGGTACTCTCGACCATTCAGATCATGGATGGCACTGTCAGCTGCCCCTTCTCCCTGCAGATGGACAAAGGCAAACTGCCAGAGTACAGTTATGTGCACCACTTCTCCAAAAGGGGAAAAAAGCGCTATTAGGTCATCTTGTGTGGTTTCCAAATCCAGATTCCCCACAAAGAGCTTCACTGCGCTGCTGTCGTCCATTGCACCCCAGAATACCTAGAAATAGGGGAACAAGCCTTATTTCTTACTTTTGGGGGCAAAACCTAATTCATTCTAAAGCTAAACGGGTCTGATATTAAGGCGAGCTCATAAATGTGAATGCATCACTGTGGACGTTTTTTAATCACTGTGATGCTTTTCCGCTTTTTATATGTAAACATACACTAAAGACTGACGTGTTTCATCTTCCTGTACACGGTGTTTTTAAAAACGAGGCAGCCAATATAAGTAATTCACGTAACAACATCGTCTTGATGTCTTTTTAGTTAAGTTTTATTTTAATCATAGAGCGCAAAATAACTGAAACTAGTTATAAGACTGAAGCTCATTGTTTCCCGCCAGATGCTGGGACGCGCTGATAATCTGCGCCGCGCCGTCGCTTCTAGAAAGCGATGAGCTCACCGAGTTTAGCTAACGACAACTGGTGGTGATTTATAGGCGTACTGTAAGCCAGCTGACATCGAGCATCTTCATCGATATATTCGCACCTGTCAAGACCAAAAGATTGGCTATTTTAGTTCATGGAAGCACTAAAATAGCGTAATTAGCACGCGATCGGCTAGCTAGCCATGCGCTAGTTTGTTAGCAGCCATGAACAAGGCGATACAAATTCGATCGCTGATCCCACTCACTGTTTAATCAATTCTTGGTAGGGGAAAACATATTCAAACAAAAGCTACCGAGCAGGTTTGAGGCCCTCTAATATCTAATAATACAAAATTGTTTTGTCTACGCTCTTACCTAACACGGTGGAGAGACTTCATATCCGTTTCCCGACTGTTTGTTCAACGGTGTTCTTGTCGTCTGGTCCGTGTGAGTACAAATAATAAGTCAAAGGGTCCGGACGTTGTTTTTTTAATTGAAAGCATATAACTGACAAGCATACAGGATTGCATGACATCACATGTAACAGTCATACAAAATATGGAAGCATATGAGTAGCATAATTCATTTTGAAATGTAATATGTTAAATGGCAATGTATTTCTGTATGCAATTTGCATTTTCCAAGACATATGCGCAATGTTTGGTGCAGAATGAAAATTAAGATTAAATCCTATCGTTTGCATTTCTTATTTCAAACACGGTATTAATATGTAAATTGTATCCACATTTTAACGCTATATAAGTTTAAGATTAAATCAAAAATGCATTACACAAACTGAATTTGATGTGTATAAAGTACAAGCAGAAACTGTATATCAAAATGATCATTTAAATGTTATCTGTCCTAAATGCATTTACACTCACGTGTAGGAAACGCAGGATTGCATTCTCAGCATAACACTGTGGGATGTTTGTAGCAAAATTCATTTTGAAATGTAATACACAAACCATTATGCAATATGTTAATGGAAATGTATTTCTGTATTTCATTTAGCATTTTCCAAGACATATGTGCAATGTTTGCTGAAAAATGAATATTAAAATAAAATAAAGAGAATCCATTTTCATTTATTACATCGCGATGAATAAAAGCCGATGTGAAAGTGAAAATGCGGTCTGGCCTGGCCACGCCCACATACGGCGGCTGTTGCTGCAAGGTAGGTATTAGATTTTGTCATCACGGTTGCAGCGAGGACTATTTAGGACATTTGGCAGCATAAACATGGTAAAGTCTGTTCCTCAGCAGCTTCATGAAGCTGCACACGCCCTCGAGCGTGAACTGGAAATACTTTAGGAAACCAATCACCTCTTAGCTCAGTAAAGTTGGTTTTAGGTTTGATATTAACCAGACAATCGTGCTCACAATTTTAGGGATCATCTATAAATTACATTGACAGAACCAAAACGCACAGTAATGCAAAGCAGAAATACGTATTTATAGAAGATTCCAGTAAATAGTTAGAGGCCAGACTGATTTACTACAGATAGGAAGTAAAAATGGATTTGGGAGATTGTGGGTCTTTTTTGCTGTCAGGAACAATCGACCCTCATTTACGGGACGGTGGGTCTCTGCAACGACTTAGTCCATAGGGATGATGGTAGGTCTTTCTAGCGAGCTTTTGTAACGTCGTCCGTTTCGGGGATGGTAGGTCTTTCTAGCAAATGTCTCGAATGACCAAGGTCCAGTTGAAGGGAACGACGCTCACTGGTAGAGTTGATTAAACCCAGGCCCAAGCACGCCAGGGCATGCCCGACGGGAGGTCACCTTTCCCGGCGTACCTGTCGGGACGTTCTGCGCCTGGCTGTACGTGCCCGACTACAATTATCTCTGACCTGTCGTGGAGTTTTCGGGGATTGCGTGAATTTTGGACTTTACCTGACCTCCATCTCAGTCGACGGCTGTGGGGTCTTCCAGAATCTGACCATCCGGGAGGTCGAAGAGGCCTACAGAAGCCCGGACGAGTTTGCCTATGTCATCAATGTGAGTGTGACTCCTTGGCTGTGCAGGTGGGGGCCACCAGTAGTATGCGCTCACTCACTCACTTACCTTCTCTCTGCTTGTTTTATAGCCAGATCACCACGCATAAGACAAACAGAGCCTTCGGCACGGCCCAGTTGTCTCTCAACAAGGAAGAATACAGCTGGTTCCAGAGGTTCTTGGAGCTGCAGGCTAGTCTCCGCGCCGCGGAGGAGAAATGATCCCTTTTGCAGCACAAGTAGGTCCTGAGCTGGACGAAACTGTCCAGGTCTGTGCCTGGTTTGAATGGCCATATGGCCCATGGTCCAACTCTGGGTGTTAGCAAGCGTTGAGCTGCATAAAGAGGTCTACAAAAGAGGGCTGCCCGAGAGTGAGGTTTGACTTCTGTGAGCAAGGATACTATACCTCTCACTAAACGGTACATACAAAGCAGAAATAGGCAACAGCTCTTGTCATAAGCATCCACATCAGCTAAGGCACCTAAATGTTTTTTTTAAATTTAAATAATCATTTTGCTACAGTTTCTGCTTGTACTTTATACACATCAAATTCAGTTTGTGTGTTGCATTTTTGATTTAATCTTAAACTTATAAAGCATTAAAATGTGGATACAATTAACATATTAAACCGTGTTTGAAATGAGAAATGCTAATAATGTCATTCAATTTTGTAAGGATGGCTATATCTCTCTATAATATTAAACCCTGAAAACGGTTATGGAGCTCCACACGAGGCAAGACCACGAGAATGGTCAAGCACTAAAACAATAAACTTTCTAATCTGAGAAGAAGATCAGCTAGGAAACCAGTTGTTCGGGTTGTCTCGATCATGCATCCTGAGCCCCCCCTCTTTGCCCTGGAGTTTACTGTCTGAAAACTGCTGTGAAATTCTCTAAAGATCAGACCACGAGAACTAACATGCTGTAAAACAATAAACTTTATAATCTTCAGAGAGGATCTCGAGAAAGCCATCTGGACAGTTGACCCATCACCTATCCTCAGGCCCTCTTACCCTCCCTAGTTATACGGCCTGGGTCATTAAAAAGGTTACTCAGGAATGACCAGATTTCAATCTTCTATGGTGAAATGATATAAGATGTATATTTGCAGTATTTGTGACTTTTAACTTGTCATGCTTAGTATCATTTTAAATGTCTCTGTGTGATTGGTAAAGTGGTCTTAATTTCTTTGATAAGATCTTTGCCAGATGCTCCACTCCAGGGAAAATGGTCTTTGTATCAACTCATGACCAGGCAAGAGGCTTGGTGACGCTTTTATTGTCTTGAATTTATGATGATTTGAGTATTTAGGCAAAGGGTGCAGAAGTGTCTGTGGGATTCTGTAGGCAGGATACCCCATTGCAGTTTGTGAGTCTCTGAGCTCTGCATCAGGACTTATATGCTGCAATGTATTTCTACACGGTCAGGTATTAATCTCTAACTTAAATGTATCTTCGAATAATTGATGTTGTACAATCTTGATTGGCTTATTTTGTTTAGTTATGTGCATTGGAATGGAAAATCTTTGCCTGACAAATAAATGTAAAATTCTTGTTTAACTTTAATATCTCCTGAAATCATTTAAATCTAGTAGATTGTTTAGGCTGATGTTTCCGCAGCCTACGACCAGGATTTGTCATACATTCAGGATCAATGGATGGAGCATGGGCACAGCATTAGAGACCTGATGATTTCTGACAATCACTGACTTAGTATAATATAATCTAGGGGGCTAAATCAAACTTCCTTTAAGTATGAGCAAGCATGGGACTTAGAGGACTTTACTTAAAGGAAATTAGCTTATCGGCTAAGACTCGGAACTGGCGAGGATGTGTCCGTGAGCAGATGTAACTGGCCAGCATACTGACTCTAAGCGACTTCGGGTAAATGATGAACCATTACTTGAGAATAAGGATTTATTAGGTTAATCAATCTAAATTAGACCGAATCACAACCTATAAGGTGATCAGCATGAATTAGATAAATCTAAAATTATTATAAATTGGAGTCAGATTAAAATTCGGAGTTGGAAACAAATTAAAATAAATCTTAATGAATAAAAATATTTCTTTTCACATGTGCTAAAAGGCTTACATGCATTTAACCTTCACCCATGCTGTTAGTTCCGTCATAGGAAAAATATATGGGCCCTTACAATTTTCATTTACATTCTGCACCAAACATTGCATATTTTGTACTAAAAAAGCTGCTTATAAAAAAATAATGTAAAATTGTAGTAGTGAAACAAATAAAAAGAAAGGAACTATTTAGTTTTCATATGGAACTCTGTTTCAATCTATTTTTAAGTATTTTTTTTATTTTCAGAAAGATGATTCAATTCAATTCACCTTTATTTGTATAGCGCTTTTAGAATGTAGATTGTGTCAAAGCAGCTTCACATAAAAGATAATAGTAGATTGGAACAGTGTAGTTCAATTTTTAGAGTTTAAGTTCAGTTCAGTTTAGCTCAGTTCAGTGTGGTTTAATAATCACTACTGAGTCCAAACACTGAAGAGCAAATCCATCAAAGCGCAGCTCTACAGATCCCGAACCATGCAAGCCAGTGGCGACAGTGACGAGGAAAAAACTTTTCCAATTGGCGAAAGTGAAGAAATAGAAAACCTCAAGAGAAACCAGGCTCAGTTGGGCACGACCATTTTTCCACTAGCCAAACGTCTTGTGCACAGCTGCAGTCTAAGCGCCTGAGGCTGGAAGCTGGACCTCAGCGAAGACTGGTCTATCTCTGGAGCGTCACAGGAATTAGTCTTATGCTCTCCACTCCTCCATGACCACCACAGCAGCTGCTCAGGATACGGCCTGGTACAGGATATGGAAACCTTGGGATCATCTTTCTTGGGGTCACTTGTCTTGGATTGAATCAGTGGCGCTGCATAGTCTGAGGGTCTCGTGATGAGTATCCCCAGGTGGAAATTAAGAATAAAGAGAATAATTAGTGTAGCTGCTGTTCATAGTGTAAATAAACGAGAGGCAGAAACGGGTTGGATTGTAGTGAGACAGAAGGTTGGTTAGATAAACAGGAGCTAGATTATTTAAAACTTTGTAGGTAAGAAGCAATATTTTAAAATCAATATGAAACTTAACAGGCAGCCAGTGTAAGGAGGATAAAATTGTGGTGAAATGATCATATTTTCTAGACCTGGTAAGAACTCTGGCAGCTGCATTTTGTACTAGTTGAAGTTTGTTAATAGAGGATGCTGGGCAGCCAGTGAACTGAGCATTACAGTAATTTAGCCTAGAAGTCATAAAAACATGGACTAGCTTTTTTGCATCTGAGATAGATAGCATGCTTCGTAACTTAGCGATATTTCTCAGATGAAAGAAAGCAGTTTTTGTGACATGGGATATATGATATTCAAAAGTTAAATTGCTGTCTAATATGACACCCAGATCTTTTATAGTAGAGCTAGCGCGAACTCTGTATCCCTCTAATTGCAGGTTGAGTTGTTAGATCTGCTGTGTACAGGGCCAATAATTAATAATTCTGTTTTTTCTGAGTTTAAGAGAAGAAAATTGTTGGTCATCCAGTCTTTAACATCTTTAATACACTCAGTTAGCTTAGACATTTCAAACATCTCATCAGGTTTAGTTGAAATATACAATTGAGTATCATCTGCATAGCAGTGAAAGCTGATCCCATGTCTTCTAATAATGTCTCCCAGGGGTAGCATGTATATTGTAAGCAGCAAAGGGCCTAAAACGGATCCTTGAGGCACCCCATACTTTACTGGGCTGACTTGTGAAGGCTGTCCATTTATATTTACAAACTGGTAGCAGTCAGCTAAGTATGACTTAAACCATTGTAGAGCCTGTCCCTGGACACCTGTAGAATTAAAGCAATTTATGAGGATATTGTGGTCAATGGTGTCAAATGCGGCACTAAGATCGAGTAGAACTAGTAGCGAGATTCACCCTTGGTCAGCATCTAAGAGCAAATCGTTGGTTATTTTCACTAATGTAGTTTCTGAGCTGTGATGAGCTCTGAAACCTGACTGAAACACTTCAAAAACATTGTTCGTCTGCAGAAAGGAGCATAATTGGGCAGAAACAACTTTTTCTAGTAATTTAGTGTAACGCCACGCCAGCAGAGGGAGCCCTCGCCCGACTACTAACTCAGTTCCGCTCCCTCTGCAGTCACTTCCTGTTTGTGTAGTATTTCAGTGAGAGCTAAGGCCATGCTTCTTTGCGAAGTATTGCCAGTCTACCTGCACTACCAAGCGTTTTCCAAGAGACTTTCATGACTGCCTGCCTTGGTATGACCCTGCCTGCCTTGTTTAAGTACGTTATCTGTCTTTGCCGACTTTCCGCCTGTTTTACTCACTGATATCTCTGCCTAAACCCTTCAATAAAACTTCTGCATATGGATTCTAACACAGCCTCAGCCTCCATGTTACAGAATACTTCGCTTCCCTTGAATCCAGCAGAAGTTTCAAGCCTGTAAGCTACAGAAACTAGACTCAGCTATGAACCCAGTAGCCAAAATTTTTGAACTGTCCCAAGGCCAGAGGACAATTGAGCACTATGTTTCTGATTTTTGTGAACTTTGTTACCTAGTGGATTTGAATGAAGTGGCGTTAAAGGACATTTTTAGAAATGGACTTAGTGAACCATTGGGATCAAGCCTGCCAGGGGGAAAAATACATTTTTCACTGGCCCAGTACATTGACTATGCGTTATTGATCAGTGGTTCTTCTCTCACTGTGGGTCCAGTGGAAGAACACAGCAAAACCTCAGCTCCAGCCACACCAGGTCCCGCTCAAGCTATGCCATGGCCTGCTCAAGCCACGCCAGGGCCTGCTCAAGCCATGCCAGGGTCTTCTCCAGCTCACAAGATGGCCGCCTCCATTTCTCCAGCTCACAAGATGGCTGTCTCCAGTCACAAGATTGCTGCATCCAGTCCTCCAGCTCACAAGATGGCTGTCTCAAGTCCTCCAGTTCACGCCAGAGCTGCCAGAGCCAACTTCCTTTTTGGTCGGTGCCAGAACCCTCTGAATCCCTCGAATGGCGGGCGCCAGATACCTCTGAGTTCCTCAAATGGCAGGCACTAGACACCTCTGTATTTCTCGAATGGCGGGTGCCAGACACTTTTGAATCCCTTGAATGGCAGGCGCTAGGATCCTCTGAATTCCTCGAATGACAGGCATCAGACACCTCTGAAATCCTCGAATGGCTGCCGCCTGAGCTTCCTGAATGGCCGCCGCCTGAGCTTCCTGAATGGCCGCCGCCGCCGCCTGAGCTTCCTGAATTGATGCCGTCTGAGCTTCCTGAATGGCTGCCGCCGCATGAGCTTCCCGAATGGCGGGCACCAGATCCCTTTGAGTCCCACGAATGGCCAGAGCAGTCACTTGAGTCCCACGAAAGGCCAGAGCAGTCACCTGAGTCCCACGAAAGGCCAGAGCAGTCACCTGAGTTCCACGAAAGGCCAGAGCAGTCACCTGAGTCCCATGAAAGGCCAGAGCAGTCACCTGAGTCCCATGAAAGGCCAGAGCAGTCACCTGAGTCCCACGAAAAGCCAAAGCAGTCACCTGAGTCCCACGAAAGGCCAGAGCCGTCACCTGAATTCCACAAAGGGCCAGAATTACCACCTGAGTCCCACAAAAGGCCAGAGCCATCACCTGAGTTCCACAAAGGGCCAGAATTACCACCTGAGTTCTCGAATGGCTGCCAGAGCCATGTGACTTCCCAAAGCTGCCTAAACTGTTTGAACCTAAGTCCCTGATTCACTGGGGTTATACAAATTGCCAGTGACTCCTGAACCAAGGCCTCCTGATCTACTGGGCTTATATGAACTGCCAGTGGCCCCTGAACCAAAGCCCTCTGATCCACTGGGTTAATACAAACTGCTAGTGGCCTCTGAATCAAAGCCTCCTGACCCACTGAAGTTAAAGGAACTGCCAGTGTTTCTTGAATCCAAGCTTCCTGACCCACTGGAGTTAAATGAACTGCCCGTGTCTCCTGAACCCAAGCCTCCTGACCCACTGGTTTTAAATGAACTACCAGTGTCTACTGAGCCCAAGCCTCCTGACCAACAGGAGTTAAAGGAATTGCCAGTGTCTCCTGAACCCAAGCCTCCTGACCCACTGGGGTTGAATACATGGCAAGTGCCTCCTGAACCTAAGCCTCCTGACCCACTGGGGTTTAATGAACTGTCAGGACTTCCTGAGCTTGGGCCTCCTGACTCACTGTGGGAATATGACACGTCTATGCATGCTGAACCAAAGCCTCCAGACATATCTCAGCTCCACTCATCAGGCCTTCCGCAGCTCCATGCTCCAGGCCCTCCGCAGCCCCACGCTCCAGGCCCTCTGCAGCTCCATGCTCCAGGCCCTCTGCAGCTTCACACTCCAGGCCCTCCGCAGCTCCACCCACCAGGCCCTCAGCAGCTCCATGCTTCAGGTACACCTCTGCTACACGCCCCAGGCCCGCCTCTGCTCCACGCCCCAGGCCTGCCTCTGCTCCACGGCCCAGGCCTGCCTCTGCTTCATGGCCCAGGACCGCCTCTGCTCTACGAACCAGGACCATGTCCGCTTCATGGTCCTGGACCGCCTCTCCTCTATGGTCCTGGCCCTCCATTCCACCCCCTGAACTCCTCCCTTTCACATCGAGCTCCAGGAGTCCCTCCTAGTAGAGGGGGTTCTGTAACGCCACTTCAGCAGAGGGAGCCCTCGCCCGACTACTGACTCAGCTCCACTCCCTCTGCAGTCACTTCCTGTTTGTGTAGTATTTCAGTGAGAGCTATGGCTTCTTTGCGAAGTATTGCCAGTCTACCCTCACTACCAAGCGTTTTCCAAGAGACTTTCATGACTGCCTGCCTGTGTACGACCCTGCCTGCCTTGATCAAGTACGTTATCTGTCTTTGCCCTCTTGCTCTGTTTTGGACTGCTTATGTGTTGCCGACTTTCCGCCTGTTTACTCACTGATGTCTTTGCCTAAATCCTTTAATAAAACTTCTGCATATGGATTCTAACACAGCCTCAGCCTCCACGTTACATTTAGACATAAATGCAAGATTTTAATTGGCCTATAATTAGCTAAGTTGCTGGGGTCAGTTGCGGTTTCTTAATAATAGGCTTAATAACAGCTAGCTTGTAAAGATTTGGAACATGGCCTAAAGATAAAGAAGAGTTGATAATGTTAAGAAGAGGTTCTCCTATAACAGGTAGCAATCCTTTCAGTAATTTTGTTGGAATTGGGTCCAACATACACATAGCTGGTTTAGAACCGTTTATAATTTTATCTAGCTCTTCCTATTGTATGATTTTGAGGCACTGTAGGTTATTTTGATTCAGTGGGATGTTTTCTGGATCTGAAGTATAAGGTGGTGCAGAAAGTTAAACATCTATTTTCTGTCTAAAGCTTTCTATTTTATCACTGAAAAAAGTCATGAAGTCATCACTACTAATTTGCGGTGGAACATTTTGTTCCAAAGATGACTGATTATTTGTTAATTTAACGATGGTGTTAAATAAAAATCTAGGATTGTTATGATTATTTTCCCTGGCAGATTTTAGAGCCCTCCTATAGCAGGACATACTGTCTTTGTATACACAATTCTAAAGACCTCTAAATTAGTTTTTTTCTATTAACATTCCAGGGCATGGGTTGCTGTTTTGAGAGCACGAGTATGACTATTATACCATGGTGTAGTTTTATTCTCTCTAGCCTTTTTTACTTTGATGGGTGCCACAGTATTTAGTGTGCTAGTAAAGATGGCATCCATACTGCTGGTTACTACATCAAGGTCATTTGCGTTTGCGGGTGCATTTCGAAATAGAGAAAGATCAGGTAAGTTATTTGTGAATTCATCTTTGGTGGATGGAATGATAGTTCTACTAGGGCAATATATCAGAGCGGATCTGCTAATTTCAGGTAAACACAGCTTATATAGTATAAAGTAGTGGTCTGTAATATCATCACTTTGTGGTATAATGTCTACATCAATGACCTCAATGCCATAAGACCAACAATGTTTTTGCTTTATCCCAAGTGAATGTAGTAAATCCATGAACGTGAGCCCTAATGTGTCGTTAGCACCATCTATACGGATGTTAAAGTCTCCTACAAAGTATTTGATCAGTTTTAACTAGTAAGTCAGAAATAAAATCAGAAAACTCTTTTAAAAAATTGACATTAAGAATATCAGTAAAGATTGATGCAACTCCACCACCACGACCAATTTAACGAACCTCATGTTTATATAAGAATTCTGGAGGAGTAGTTTCATTTAAACTAATATAGTCATTTTGTTTCAGCCAGGTTTCAGTGAGACAGAGTGCATTAAGATTTTTATCTGTTATTATTTCATTTATGATATGCGCTTTAGGTGCTAGTGACCTGATGTTTAGGAGACCAAGCTTTACGAAATTAGTATTTTCACTTTTTAGCATTTTTTCTGGTTTGATTCTTAGTAGATTATTTCTGGAGCACACAGTATGTTCATATCTTGATCTAATAATACGAGGAACAGACATAGTCTCTATGGGGTTAGCCAGATATGCCAGATATGCATTACTGTTATTTAAGTGGGACAAATAAGAGTCTGTATGGCTAAAAAGTGAATTTTGTGAATTTTTACGTACTAGACTACTACAGATGAGTGTCCACTTTTTCTTCAGACAGCACAGATCTGCTTGATTTGACTGTCACCTGCCATTTTAGTGGATCTGAAAGCAGAAATTATCTGACTGAAATGGGCTTATGAAGGAATAATGTAACGGGGCTCTATTAAATTTAACATTTTCTTGAAACCTGAAATTTCCACTACCGATTAAGTCTCATATCCACAGCTATAAATGTACCGATCGCCTCAGTGATTTGTTTTGCCCTGTTAAAATCTGAAGGAATTACCTGTCTGAATGCGGTGGTAATGAGTTGACATGCTCAAATATTACCGCTAAAAAGCTTACTGTCATAGCAGATGTCATTGGTTTTTTCCACCACTCTCTTGCCATCACCCTCATAACATACAGGGAAACCAAAGTGCTCCCAAACGCCAGACACGCTGCTGGTTATAGACCATTTTCTTAGAATGCAAAATTACCCATTATGCTTTGCGTGTATGCGCAAGGAGAATGCTAAGAACTTCCAGTCGGCAGCTGATGCGTATAAACAGTCACATTTGGACAGCTTTGAAATGATAGTTTTAATCTATTTTATTCACTTTTATCATCTTTGAACTAATACTGTTGTCGATCAGTCACCTCCTGGATTGATCATTTAAAAAATGTGATCTAATGGGATCGATACTGTAACACAGGGAGTGACAGAGACAACTGAGGTTAGGATCCACGTGCAGGTTTATTCGTTGTCGGAGAAGCAATGGTCAACACAGGTGCAAACAGATGTATATAGGCAGTCCAGAATCGTAAACAGTCACAGGCGAGAGGTCGGAAGGCAGGCGGCAGACAAGGATAACTTAGTGAACAAGGCTAGGGTAAATACACGGTGAAACACGACAAAGGAAACGCGTTGTAAAGTCACTATACAGTAAACAAGACTCGGCAGTGTGAATGAGTGTGAGTGCTGCTTAAATGGTGTGTGTAATCAGTCTAGGAACTGCAACAGCTGTGGGAGTCTAATCAATGGAAATGGGGAAGCATGTGTGTGTGTGTGTGTGTGAACAGAGTGCATGTGTGAATATGTAGTCCATGAATGGCGGATTTGTAGTCCATGTGTGAGAGAACCAGCGACCTGGGAGTATGATCGCTGGTGATCGTGACAGAGCCCCCCCTCTAAGAGTGGCTTCCAGACACTCCTAAAACTGATCAGGCGGGAGGTGGAGCGGAGGCGGACGAGGGGGAGGGATGGAGGGCCTGGAGAGTGGAGCTGCGGAGGGCCTGGGGCATGGAGCTGAGGAAGGCCTGGAGCATGGAGCTGCGGAGGACCTGGAGCGTGGAGCTGAGGAAGGCCTGGAGAGTGAAGTTGCGGAGGATCTGGAGCATGGAGCTGCGGAGGGCCTGGAGAGTGGAGCTGCGGAGGGCCTGGAGAGTGGAGCTGCGGAGGGCCTGGAGAGTGGAGCTGCGGAGGGCCTGGAGAGTGGAGCTGCGGAGGACTTGGGGCATGGAACTGCGGAGGGCCTGGGGCATGGAGCTGCGGGGGGCCTGGAGAGTGGAGCTCTGGAGGGCCTGGAGCATGGAGCTGTAGAGAGCCTGGAGCCTTACTTTCAGCAGACATCGGCGGGTCATATGAACCTGGTGGCCATTCAGGAAGCCTAGGTGGCGGCCATTCAGGAAGCGCAGGCCGCGGCCATTCAGGAAGCTCAGGCGGAGGTGGCAGCCATTCAGGAAACTCAGGCGTCAGCGGCCATTCAGGAAGCGCAGGCGGCGGCCATTCAGGGAGCTCAGGCGGCGGCGGCCATTCAGGAAGCTGCGGCGGTTCAGGAAGCTCAGGCGGCGGCGGCGGCGACCGTTCAGGAAGCTCAGGCGGCGGCGGCGGCGACCGTTCAGGAAGCTCAGGCAGCGGCGGCGGCCGTTCAGGAAGCTCAGGCGGTGGCGGCCATTCAGGGAGCTCAGGCGGCGGCGGCCATTCAGGAAGCTGCGGCGGCGGCGGTTCAGGAAGCTCAGGCGGCGGCGGCGGTTCAGGAAGCTCAGGCGGCGGCGGCGACCGTTCAGGAAGCTCAGGCGGCGGCGGCGGCCGTTCAGGAAGCTCAGGCAGCGGCGGCGGCCGTTCAGGAAGCTCAGGCGGTGGCGGCCATTCAGAGAGCTCAGGCGTCGGTGGCCATTCAGGGAGCTCAGGCGGCGGCGGCCCTTCAGAGAGTTCAGGCGGCGGCGGCGGCCATTCAGGGAGCTCAGGCGGCGGCCATTCAGAGAGCTCAGGCGGCGGCGGCCATTCAGGAAGCTCAGGCGGCGGCCATTCAGGAAGCTCAGGCAGCAGCGGCCATTCAAGAAGTTCAGGCGGCGGTGGCAGCCACTCAGGAAACTCAGGCGGCGGTGGCAGCCATTCAAGAAGCTCAGGCGGTGGTGGCAGCCATTCAAGAAGCTCAGACGGCGGTGGCGGCTGTGGCTCTGGCAGTTCTGGCGGCAGTGGCTCTGGCAGCTCTGGCAGTACTGGCAGCAGTGGCTCTGGCGGCGGCAGTGACTCTGGCAGCGGTTCTGGCGGTGACTGAGTGTCTGGCAGCTCTGGAGAATTTGGCAGCTCTGGCAGTGACTGAGGATCTGGCAGCTCTGGAGGATCTGGCAGCTCTGGAGGATCTGGCAGCTCTGGAGGATCTGGCAGCTCTGAAGGATCTGGCAGCTCTGAAGGATCTGGCAGCTCTGGAAGATCTGGCAGCTCTGGTGGCAGTGGCTCAGGTAGTGGCTCTGGCAGTAGTGGCTCTGGCGATGGTCTTTCAGGAACTATGGCAGGAACAAAGGCAGGAACAGACTCGGAACAGGAAACCATCTTGTGAGCCGGAGAACTGGAAGCAGCCATCTTGTGAGCTGGAGGTCTAGAAGCGGCCTTCTTGTGAGCTGGAGGACTGGAAGCGGCCATCTTGTGAGCTGGAGGACTGGAAGCGGCCATCTTGTGAGCTGGAGGACTGGAAGCGGCCATCTTGTGAGCTGGAGACAGGAGTATGGGTGTTGCCAGCATTAATGTGTCCGTGGGATGTACAGCAAGCCCTGTTGTCCTCTGGTCCTGCTGTACATTGCCCCCTCCCAAAAAATATTTAGGGGTCTCCTCCACCTCGCCCACGGTGAAGGGGGACCCACTCATTTGTAGTGCCAGTTCGATATACTTCTCTATTGTCCATTGGGGTTCGCACAGTGGCATGGCTGAATAAAGTGGCTCTGATAATCCGCCATGGAAGAATATCATTAAGCATACATCGTTCAGCTTAGTTAAATGAGCCAGATTAATAAAGTCTTGCACATATTCTTCAATTGATCGGTCTCCCTGACGCAGGCACATGATTTTAATCCCCGCTGGATCCATGTTTGGGTGGCCGAGTCTTCTGTAACACGAGGAGTGACAGAGACAACTGAGGTTAGGATCCACGTGCAGGTTTATTCGTTGTCGGAGAAGCAATGGTCAACCCAGGTGCAAACAGATGTATATAGGCAGTCCGGAATCGTAAACAGTCACAGGCGAGAGGTCGGAAGGCAGGCAGCAGACAAGGATAACTTAGTGAACAAGGCTAGGGTAAATACACGGTGAAACAAGACAAAGGAAACGCGTTGTAAAGTCACTATACAGTAAACAAGACTCGGCAGTGTGAATGAGTGTGAGTGCTGCTTAAATGGTGTGTGTAATCAGTCTAGGAACTGCAACAGCTGTGGGAGTCTAATCAATGGAAATGGGGAAGCATGTGTGTGTGTGTGAACAGAGTGCATGTGTGAATATGTAGTCCATGAATGGCGGATTTGTAGTCCATGTGTGAGAGAACCAGCGACCTGGGAGTATGATCGCTGGTGATCGTGACAGATACCAACTGCTGTGAGGCATTTTCCCCTCATTGTCAGACGGCATCTTCTGCTGTTTAAATGAAGCACGCCATCGCTAAAGTCAACATTTTCTCTTTCTTTCAAATATATAACCAGCCCAAACAAATGTAATTCACCAAAATGTTTGACACACACGTAGCCTACTATACTGTCCCACTGACACACTGATTTAATAAGTGTGACAAAGTGAAAATAAAGTGACATTATGAAATGACAGAAAAACACAAACGGTGGTGAATACAACACACGAAAAATACATAAACGGCTCGCGATGAGATTGAACATCAAATCAGCCAGCAGAGTATCAGTAACAGACTTTTATTAGTCATTTTTGTAAATTGCATGACTTGCATAACGTTACCTGTTAAGTTTCATGCCAGTAATCTGGTTTGCTCTATAATGCAGTGAAGTATTGCGCGTGTGTGTGTGTGTGAGTGTTGAAGAGCCGCTGAGCTAACAACTGAGAGGCTGAGGAAACACAAACACACATTGTATTTCTGACTGCACACACGTGAACAAGGAGAACGATTTCTCTCGCGCTTGAACCACATCTGACAGATTATAACGGCTTTAACACACAATTTTCAAAGTTGTGTGTTACTAGGTAATCCACGCAAAACGCTATTGAAACCCATTTTTGGAATGCAAATTACCAGTTGTAAACGCTGTGAACGGAAGTTCTAAACATTCTACCTGAAGACGCTGGTCGCTATGGCACCCTCCATGCAGCAGCCAAAAAAAAGGTTTATAAGGATTACATTAACGTTACTAGCCATTTTGCGAGCTAGTGCAGCGTATGCCTGACCGGAGTAGTGTTTGGAGGTGGACTGGGATGGCAGCATGTTGCCTGACACGTCATTTGGGATGCCTTGTTGAGCATTGTTGCACTGAAAACATTCTAATTTGTACTTATTCTCTTTTATCTTTTTAGATAGTCTGAATCGTTCAGTTTGTAATGTGTACCGAACCGAAAGTCTCGTACCGAACGGTTCAATACGAATACACGTATATCGTTACACTCTTACATGTTTGGAGTGTATCATGTCTGTATATGTATGGAGTATATCACGAGTGTATATGTATACATGAGTGTATTATGTTTGGAGTGTATCATGTGTGCATGTGAATAGAGTGTATCTTGTGTGCATATGTATAGAGTATGTGGAGTGTATCATGTTTGCAAGCAAGTTAACTTTCAATGTGTTCATCAACTCCTAGTAGTAACATGGTAACGTGACTGACCTCTCTCACCAGAGACCCTGGTTCTATCCCAGACCCTGATTTATGTATATCATGTTTGTATATATATATGGAATGTATGGAGTATATCATGTGTGCAAATGTATGGAGTGTATCATGTGTGCCTATGTATAGAGTGTATCCTGTGCATATTTATGGAGTGTATCATGTGTGCCTATGTATAGAGTGTATCATGTGTGCATATGTATAGAGTGTATCATGTGTGCAAATATGTATAGATTGTATCATGTGTGCATATGTATGGAGTGTGTCATGTGTGCATATGTTTGGAGTGTATCATGAGTGTATATGTATACATGAGTGTATTGTGTATGAAGTGTATCATGTGTGCATGTGTATAGAGTGTGCATGTGTATCATGTCTGCAAATATGTATAGAATGTATCATGTGTATAGATTAGACTAGATTCAACTTTATTGTCATTACACATGTACAAGTACAAGGCAACGAAATGCAGTTTCGGTCTAACCAGCAGTGCAATAGCAGCAAGTGCAGGATACAGGTATAAGTTATAAAGTGCATTTATAGAAAAACTATGGTAATATTTACGGTTGGATGTACTATGAACATTATATACAGGTTGTATTAGCTATGAACAGATTTACAATAAATGAATATATGTACAGGATGCTATTAATAATCAGGAGTGGCAGATAGATAAACAATTACAAATGTTCATGTGCTGTGGGTATGTGCAGTTCAGATAAGTGAATCAGTGCAATGTAGTGCAATGACTATGTGCAAACTTTAAATGTGCAAATGTTAAATAGTGCAGTGATTGTGAGGAGTATAAGTTAGAGGAGTGTGGGGGGTGTATTGGGGGGGGGGGGGGGGGGAGGGGGGGGGGGAATAGGCGCTGGTAAGCCTTCTTGACCAGGCTGGAGGTGTTGATGGTCCAGTAAAGGTCCTTAGAGATGTGGGTCCCCAGGAACTTGAAGGATGACACAGGCTCAACGGCCATCCCATTAATGTGGATGGGATCATGTGAGCCTGTTCGTCCCTTCCTGAAGTCCACAATGAGCTCCTTGGTCTTGTTGGTGTTAAGGAGCAGATTATTGTCGGTGCACCAGGTGGCCAGATGCTGTATCTCCTCCCTGTAGGCAGTCTCATCATTATTGCTGATTAGACCAATCACTGTGGTGTCATCTGCAAATTTGATGATGGTGTTGGATCTGTTTACAGGCCTACAGTCGATGGTAAAAAGGGAGTAGAGGAAGGGGCTCAGCACGCAGCCCTGTGGTACACCAGTGTTGAGTGTGACGGTTGTTGAGCAGATGTGGCCTGATTTAACATTCTGAGGTCTGTTAGAGTGTGCATGTGTATCATGTCTGCAAATATGTATAGAGTGTATCATGTGTGCATATGTATAGAGCAGGGTTGTCCAAACTACGGCCCACAATCTGTTTTGTGGTGGCCCGCGAGGCTTTTTATAACTATTAATAGAATCTGGCCCGCTATACAAAAACGAATGTAATTCAATAAATTACCACCGGGTGTCGCTATGACATGCCTTCAATTAGGCAGCAGTTCCTGTTATGACGTAAAACTAACCGAACAAATTGAAGGAAACATAATTGATAATCACGTTTTGGCGAGCCATGACGCAACCAAGAAAAAGGAAAATCAACAGTGAATGCAGCTAATTTCAGTCACGTTGGGGCAAAGAATATTTCTTCACAGAGGTCAGTGGGAAATGTGTCTGTTTAATTAGCCAGGAATCAGTTGCGAATAATAATGAAGGAATATAAAATTAAAAGTTATTATGAAACACAGAGTGATCGTGTGCATATGTATAGAGTGTATCATGTGTGCAAATATGTATAGATTGTATCATGTGTGCATATGTATAGATTGTATCATGTGTGGATATGTATGGAGTGTGCATATGTTTGGAGTGTCATGTCTGTATATGTATGAAGTATACATGAGTGTTTTATGTATGGAGTGTATCATGTGTGGAGTGTATTATGTGTGCAAGCAAGTTGCCTCTCGATGTATTCATCAACTCCCAGTGGATACGTGTCTGACCTTTCACGCCAGTGACCTGGGTTTCATCCCAGACCCTGACATGTGTGTATATGTATAGAGTGTATCTTGTGGTAGATTGCAAATGTATGGAGTGTATCATGTGTGCCTATGTATAGAGTGTATCATGTGTGCAAATATGTATAGAATGTATCATGTGTGCATATGTATAGATTGCCTCATGTGTGCATATGTATAGCGAGTGTGGAGTGTATTATGTGTGCAAGCAAGTTGCCTCTCGGTGTGTTCATCAACTCCCAGTAGCTCAGTGGTAATGTGTCTGACCTCTCACGCCAGAGACCCGGGTTCTATCCCAGCACCCTGACGTGTGTGTATATGTATGGAGTGTATCATGTGTGCAAATATGTATAGAATGTTTAATGTGTGCATAGTGTGTGTATCATGTCTGTATATGTATGGAGTGTATCATGTGTGCCTATGTATAGAGTGTATCAATGTGACTGACCTCTCAAGCCAGAGACCTGGGTTCTATCCCAGACCCTGACATGTGTATGTACTATATCGTGTGCCTTTGTATAGATTGTAACAATGACACTGACCTCTCAAGCCAGAGACCCGTGTGCATATGTATAAATTGCCTCATGTTTGTGGAGTGTATTATGTGTGCAAATATGTATAGAATGTATCATGTGTGCATATGTATAGATTGCCTCATGTGTGTTCATCATCTCCCAGTAGCTCAGTGGTAATGTGTCTGACCTCTCACGCCTGAGACCTGGGTTCTATCCCAGACCCGGACATGTGTGCATATGTCTGAACTATATCATGTCTGTATATGTATAGATTGTGCGTATGTATGGAGTGTATCATGTGTGCAAATATTCAATTTTTTTTAATTCACCTTTATTTGTATAGTGCTTATACAATGTAGATTGTGTCAAAGCAGCTTCACATAAAAGGTCATAGTAAATTGGAACAGTGTAGTTCAGTTTGTAGTGTTTAAGTTTAATTCAGTTTAGCTCAGTTCAGTGTGGTTTAAAATCACCACTGAAAGTCCAAATACTGAAGAGCAAAACCAACGATGCACAGCTCTATAGATCCCAAACCATGCAAGCTAGTGGCGACAGCGGAGAGGAAAAAAAACTTCACTAACTGGCGAAAGTGAAGAAAAAAAACCTTGAGAGAAACCAGACTTAGTTGGGCACGACCATTTTAATTTCTCCGCTGGCCAAACGTCTTGTGCAGAGCTGCAGTCTCAGCGGCGGAGGCTGGAAGCTGGCCTCATCAAAGACTTGTCTGTCTCTGGAGCGCCACAGGAATCAGTTTCATGTTCTCCACTCCTCCATGACCACCACAGTAGCTGCTCAGGATACGGCTTGGTCCAGGATATGGAGACCTTGGCATCATCTTGTCGTTGGTCTTGGATCGAATCAGTGACTCTGCATAGTCTGAGGGCCTAGGGAAGAGTATCCCCAGGTGGAAATGGAGAATAAAGAGAATAATTAGCGTAGCTGCTGTTCATAGTGTATATAAACAAGATGCAGAACCTGTGTGGAAGCCCGCTAAGGGGTGCACTGAGTGTATGCTTTACTAAACAGATAGGTCTTTAATCGAGTTTTGAATTGGGAGAGTGTGTCTGAGCCTCGGACGTTATCAGGAAGGCTATTCCAGAGTTTAGGAGCTATAAATGAGAAGGCTCGACCTCCTTTACTCGACTTAGCTATTACCAGAGCTAACTACCAGAAGCCCTGAGTTTTGAGACCTTAAAGAGCGAGTTGGATTGTAGCGAGACAGAAGATTGGTTAGATAAACAGGAGCTAGATTATTTAAAGCTTTATTTGTAAGAAGCAATATTTTAAATTCAACACGAAACTTAACAGGCAGCCAGTGTAAGGAGGATAAAATTGGGGTGATGTGACCAAATTTTCTAGACCTGGTAAGAACTCTGGCTGCTGCATTTTGTACTAATTGAACTTTGTTAATAGAGGATGCTGGGCAGCCAGCTTTTCTGCATCTGAGATGGATAGCATACTTCGTAACTTAGCGATATTTCTCAGATGAAAGAAAGCAGTTTTTGTGACATGAGATATATGATTTTTAAAAGTTAAATTGCTGTCTAATATGACACCCAGATCTTTTATAGTAGAGCTAACGCTAACTTTGTATCTGTCTAATTGCAGGTCGAGTTGTGAGATCTGCTGTGTACAGGATTTAGGCCCAATAAGTAATAATTCTGTTTTGTCTGAGTTTAAGAGAAGATAATTGTTGGTCATCCAGTCTTTAACATCTTTAATACACTCAGTTAGCTTGGACAGTTTAGACGTCTCGTCAGGTTTAGTTGAAATATATAATTGAGTATCGTCTGCATAGCAGTGAAAGCTGATCCCATGTCTTCTAATAATGTCTCCCAGGGGTAGCATGTATATTGTAAACAGCAAAGGGCCTAAAACTGATCCTTGAGGCACCCCATATTTTACTGGGCTGACTTGTGAAGGCTGTCCATTAATATTCACAAACTGGTAACGGTCAGCTAAGTATGACTTAAACCATTGTAGGGCCTGTCCCTGGACACCTGTAGACTTTAAGCGATTAATGAGGATACCGTGGTCAATGGTGTCAAATGCCGCACTAAGAGTAGAACTAATAGCGAGATGCACCCTTGGTCAGCAGCTAAGAGTAAATCATTGGTTATTTTCACTAATGCAGTTTCGGTACTGTGATGAGCTCTGAAACCTGACTGAAACACTTCAAAAACATTGTTCGTCTGCAGAAAGAAGCATAATTGAGCAGAAACAATTTTTCTAGTATTTTAGACATAAATAGAAGATTTGAAATGGGCCTATAATTAGCTAAGTTGCTGGGGTCCAGTTGTGGTTTCTTAATAATAGATTTAATAACAGCTAACTTGTAAGGATTTGGAACATGGCCTAAAGATAAAGAAGAGTTGATAACGTTAAGAAGAGGTTCTCCTATAACAGGTAGCAATTCTTTCAGTAATTTTGTTGGAATTGGATCCAACATACACGTAGCTGGTTTAGAGCTATTTATAATTTTATCTAGCTCTTCCTGTTCTATGATTTTAAAGCACTGTAGGTTATTTAGATCAGTGGAGTGTTTACTGGATCTGAAGTATAAGGCAGAGCTGAAAGTTTAATATCTCCTATTTTCTGCCTAAAGCCTTCTATTTTATCACTGAAAAAATTCATGAAGTCATCACTACTAATTTGCGGTGGAACATTTGGTTCCAAGGATGGCCGATTATTTGATAATTTAGCGATGGTGTTAAATAAGAATTTAGTATTGTTATGATTATTTTCTATCAGTTTGCGGAGGTGCTCAGCCCTGGCAGATTTTAAAGCCCTCCTATAGCTGGACATACTGTCTTTGTACGCAATTCTAAAAACTTCTAAATGAGTTTTTTTCCATTTACGTTCCAGGGCACGGGTTGCTGTTTTGAGAGCGCGGATTTGTCTATTATACCATGGTGTAGTTTTATTCTCTCTAGCCTTTTTTAGTTTGATGGGTGCCACAGTATTTAGAGTGCTAGTAAAGATGGCATCCATACTGCTGGTTACTACATCAAGGTCATTTGCGTTTGCGGGTGCATTTCGATATAGAGAAAGATCAGGTAAGGTATTTATAAATTCATCTTTGGTGGATGGAACAATAGTTCTACTAGGGCGATATATCGGAGCGGATCTGCTAATTTCAGGTAAACACAGCTTATATAGTAAGAGGTAGTGGTCTGTAATATCATCACTTTGTGGTATAATGTATACATCAATGACCTCAATTCCATAAGACAGAATTAGATCTAGTGTATGCTTTAAGCGATGGGTTGGACCAATAACATTTTGCTTTATCCCTATTGAATGTAGTAAGTCCATAAACGTGAGCCCTAATGTGTCGTTAGCGTCATCTATGTGAATGTTAAAGTCTCCTACAATTAATATTTTATCAGTTTAACTAGTAAGTCAGAGATAAAATCAGAAAACTTGTTTAGAAAATTGACATAGGGTCCTGGTGGTCTATATATGGTGATTAGAGCGAGAAATATCATAGGTTTTAAGCATAACATTAAGCGCTAATACTTTAAAGGAGCTAAACATAAGTCCGTTTCTCTGATTAACATTAAGAATATCACTAAAGATTGATGCAACTCCACCACCACGACCAGTTTGACGAGCCTCATGTTTATATAGGAATCCTGGAGGAGTTGCTTCATTTAAACTAATATAGTCATTTTGTTTCAGCCAGGTTTCAGTGAGACAGAGTGCATTAAGATTGTTATCTGTTATTATTTCATTTATGATAAGTGCTTTAGGTGCTAGTGACCTGATGTTTTGGAGACCAAGCTTTATGAAATTTGTATTTTCACTTTTTAGTGATTTTTCTGGTTTAATTCTTAATAGATTATTTCTGGAGCACACAGTACGTTTGTTTCTTGATCTAATAATGCGAGGAACAGACACAGTCTCTATGGGGTTAGCTAGGTATGCATTACTGTTATTTATGTGGGACGAATAGGAGTCTGTATGGCTAAATTGTGAATTTTGTGAATTTTTACTTACTAGTCAGATAGAGCGAAGTATTCTGGAGATGTTGTCCGACAGGAGTTCAGCTCCAGCTTGACTGGGGTGCAGCCCGTCAGTGTGGAAAAGCCTAGGACGCTCCCAGAAAAGATTCCAGTTATTGGCAAGGAGCAATTTCTGTTCTTTACACCATGTTAATAGCCATTCATTCAGAGCAAAAAGTCTACTGAACCTTTCATTTCCTCGGCGGTAGGTAGGAAGCGGTCCAGAAACGATGATCTGCGTGGCGGGCGAGGTGCGTCGAACCGTCTCGATCAGGATCCTGAAGTCCTTCTTCAGGATCTCCGTCTGCCGGAGCCCGGTGTCGTTCATCCCCACGTGGAGGATAGTAGGTATCTGTGCAGAAATATTCTTAACTCGGGCACCAGGGAAGCAGAAAGTGCGTACTTTGTTACCTTTGGAGGAAGCGGAGCGGACGTGGCGCACGATTTCGTCGCCGATGATGGCCACATCACGACCCGTCTCGCGGAGAGGGGCGAAGCGGTTCTCCGTGGGGATCTCGAAAACCAGAGGAGGAGACGTTCTGCCCCGGGACCTGGTAAGCACCTTACGCGGCTGCACCCTGGGGCAGGGTGGTAGCCGGGTGTCGGCGTGAACGACGCCTGGGAGAGCCGCGCCCTCGGTGCGCTGGGCCTGGACAGAGAAACACGCGGTGTTGAGGAAGAAGGAGAATTGTCAATGTATTGAACACTTACCTCAGACGAGCGAGTACGTGTTAAGAGCATAGCCCTGAGCCCCGCCCGCTTCATCTCGAGGGAGCGAATCTGGGACTCCACTGCTTCCAGCTCTAGCGCCTCCATCGATGCTTCTCCAGCACTCAAGGACAGACACGCAAGCGACATTGTACAAGGTGAAGACCAAAGCCAGTAAGTGAGAAAATAAGTGAATGAAAGAGGTCGGTAGCTTTAGCTGACCAGCGGTTCTAGCAGGCTAAAGCTACGAACACCAGGCGGATGCTCGAGAGACAGAACGTTTGAAAGTAGATTTGTTTGTATGAGTGTGTTAAGGGATTGTTCACCCTAAGTAGGAGAGATCAATATTTAATGAATGAGGAGGTATTTTATGATAAAAATGTCAATTGCGAGTCTAAACTACAAACACACGCAGTGAAGCTACCGTCCGGTGACAGCAACAGTGACGTCACTCGAGCATGCGCAGATTCACATGTGCATATATGTATGGAATGTATCATGTGTGCATATGTATAGATTGCCTCATGTGTGCAAATGTATGGAGTGTATCAATGTGACTGACCTTTCAAGCCAGAGACCCGGGTTCTACTCCCAGTAGCTCAGTGGTAACATGTCTGACCTCTCACGATAGAGACCTGGGTACTATTCAAGTCCCTAACATGTGTGAATAAGTAAAGATCATGTGTGCCTATATATAAACCATGTCATGTCTGTATATGTATGGAGTGTGTCATGTGTGCAAATATGTATAGAATGTATCATGTGTGCATATGTATAGATTGCCTCATGTGTGCAAACGTATGGAGTGCATCATGTGTGCCTATGTATATAATGTATCAATGTGACTGACCTCTCAAGCCAGAGAGATGGGTTCTATCCCAGACCCTGACATGTGTGTATATGTATAGAGAGTTTAATGTCTGTATATGTATAGAGTGTATCATGTGTGCCTATGTATAGATAGCATCATGTGTGCATATTTATAAAGTGTATCATGTGTGTGGAGTTTCTCATGTGTGCAAGCAAGTTCAGCTCAGTGGTAGCATGTCTGACCTCTCATGTCAGAGACCCAGGTTTTATTCCAGACCCTGACATGTCTGTATATGTGAAGGGTGTTTCATGTGGGCATATGTATGAACTGTATCATGTCTGTATATGTATGGAGTGTATCATGTGTGCAAATGTATGGAGTGTATCATGTGTGCAAATATGTATTGAATGCATCATGTGTATGGAGTATATCACGTGTGCATATATATAGAGTGTATTGTGTGCCTATGTATAGAATGTTTCATGTGTTCATGTATAGATAGTATCGTGTGATAGATTGCAAATGTAAAGAGTGTTTCATGTGTGCATATGTATGAACTATAGCATGTATGTAGTGTATCATGTCTGTACATGTATGGAGTGTATCATGTGTGCCTATCAGTGTTGTGCAAGTTACTTCCAAACTGTAATACATTACAGATTACTTATTACTGTGATTTAAAAGTAATCCCTTACATTACAATATTACTGTCTCAAAATTGTAATATGTTACATTACTCTTATATTACTTTTTAGTTACTTTCACCAAAACAACTACAGAATTAGAACTTAACAATCTAAAATGACTAAATGTACTGCAGAGCATTTTACATCCAGTAGAAAGCGATATGATGTAGCAGAATGACGGTAACCTATCCAGGCTACTAACAATATAGTATATATTTGGCAACGTGAAGGCTCAAGACAGTGCAAGAAAGGATAAGAGCCAGAATCACAAATGATCAAAGTCTGTTGAAAGTAAGTGATTATCTGGCAATATCTGTGAATAGCTTGGCTATTTTCATATTAGACACAACAGGCCTATATGTAAACTCCAATGCCATGACGAGATGCATTTTTTTCTTAATCTTGCCATTATTCTATTCACTTTAAATTCAGGTTCACAAAACTGTCATGCACAAAGTGAACATGATGAACATAGCTTTCTCAATATAATGCTCGTGCACAGATTTCCTCTGTGGACAAAACTGCTTGTGAGCTCTCAAATATACGCTGCTCGCGTGCAAATTTTCTCATGCTCTCTCAAATATGCACTGCTCACGCACAAAATTTCTTGTGCGCTCACAGTACACTACTCGCTTAGTGAGATTATATGCAGACTCACAATTTGTGTCTTGTGTTCCCTCTTCCTTTCATGCTTTTTGATATAATTTATATTTGTACACTATTTATTAACAATAACCAAAATACTAAAATAGACTTACATATAAAATTTTTAATCTAATCCACTATAACCTTTTTTGTTGTTTGTTATATGATGAAATATTTCCAATTTCAAACACTTAAGACACAGAGAAAAGAAGTTGAATGCAAAGAATACATTTTTAAAAAACATTTATTAAACATCCAAAAGGTGCACCATACTAATCAAATAAAACAACATTTAAACAAAAATATAACGAATGCAAGCAGAAATGTAACCGATAAAAATAGGGGAAAACTTGATGAGGTATTATAGCCTACTGAACTATTCACTCCTCAAATAAATCTCACTATCAATCCCATTTTATCATGGCAACTAAAATAAATTGAACACGTCTCTGTTGTCTTCCACATTGCTGATGAGATTGTGGAGGACATTTTCCCTGTCATGTACAGTGTTTTGAAAATTTCTACAGTAAAGTACTTCAATTAATCAGTTGTGCTAATACTAGTTGCTATGGTAACACAAGCGTAATATAAACAAATTACCCAGTGCTGTAGTTTTTTTTTTTTACAATATAGGGTATACTATACTACAATTCACCACACTTTACTGTAGTAAAACTACACTTTGTATTTCATTTTATCAGTTCACTATTCTTAATACTACAGTATGCTGAAGCATTCATTAACAAATTTTAAATAATTCTAGCCTAAAACATAGGCAGTATATCTAACACTCAAAAACACAAGTATTTATTATAGAATTTATCATAACCTTTTAGTGTTTCGTGTATTGCTAATAAATACTGTAGCAATATATAAACCATATCAACATTCTTGGGATAACCAATTGAACAAGAGGATCTCTGGAGAGCAAAAACACGAAAAGAAGAGGAAACATGAGGCACAAAATGTGAGTCTGCATCATCTGACGGAGCCAGAGCAGATCATTCGCACGAGAGCAGCCGTGTTTTGAGTGCATGCGACTGCGAAAAAAAATTTCGGTCGAGTTGTCCACGAACAGAGAATTACATGAATGCGCTCTTGTAAAACTGCGCTTACGACTGTTGTCAGTGAAATAACGCCATATGCACATACGTCCATCTCGTGAATGTACTGTATTCTACTCATCTATTTTGCCGCTCTTCCGCTGCACGTCAGGGCTTGACCTTACTGTGAACCGGGCTGAGCCAATAGCCTCGGACCTCGAGCTCAGAGGCTGAAATCATTCCGCGTTCAAAGTAAAAAAGTTCCAATAGCCAGAGGGATATTAATGACAACACGCGCATAAATTCACTAACCACGAACAGAAAATAGAACTTACTTATTTGGTAATGTCTTGCGGGCGAAAAGTTTGTTGTAACGCACGCGTTACTGAACATGTACCGAGTAAAATATTACTGAAAATGTATAAGTAATGCCTTACACTACTGCGTTACTGGAAAATGTAATACATTACTGTAATACATTACTTTTGTAACGCATTACTCCCAACACTGGTGCCTATGTGTATCAATGTGACTGACCTCTCAAGCCAGAGACCCGGGTTTTATCCCAGACCCTTTCATGTGTGTATATGTATAGAGAGTGTCATGTCTGTATATGTATAGAGTGTATCATGTGTGCATATGTATAGAGTGTGTCATGTGTGCATATGTATAGAGTGTGTCATGTGTGCATATGTATAGAGTGTGTCATGTGTGCATATGTACAGAGTGTATCATGTGTGCATATGTATAGAGTGTGTGGAGTGTATAATGTGTGCAAGCAAGTTGCCTCTCGGTGTGTTCATCAACTCCCAGTATCTTGTCTGTATATGTATGGAGTGTATCATGTGTGCAAATATGTATAGAATGTATCATGTGTGCATATGTATAGAGTGTATATGTATGAACTGTATATGTAAAGAGTGTTTCATGTGTACATATGTATGAACTATATCATGTCTGTATATGTATGGAATGGATCATGTGTGCAAATATGTATAGAATGTATCATGTGTGCATATGTATTGCCTCACTGTGTGTTCATCATCTCCCAGTAGCTCAGTGGTAACGTGTCTGCCCTCTCACGCCAGAGACCCGGCTTCTATCCCTGACATGTGTGGATATGTGTGGAGTGTATTGTTGTAGCGATGCCACATAATTGAGTTATGCTGACTGAAAAATTCATTAAATGTGTGAATAGGCCATGCGGTTAAGCATACTAACACTTAGTTTTTTGTAGCCCAAATATAAAGAGTAATGGACTTATTTTACAGTGTTTATTTTGAAGTGATGAGGGGAAGTGAATGTGTCTGTAGTCTATTTCCTGTTCTAACTGTTGCCGTTTTTTTATATAAATACACATTTACATAACATACACACCACAAGGGGGAGATAGTGGGCACATGGACACTGCTCAGTGTGACATCTGAAGAAGCCAGAGGAGCACATGGAGTAGGAGTTTGCCAAATCTACCTTGTATTTTTTTCTTGATTCGTGGGCGAAGGACAATTGTTTTGCGTGGATTTTTTGCTCTTTTTAGGACTCATTAGTCTTGCAGACCCACAGTAAAGACTATCCTAGGAGGACCTTTGAGGTACAGCAACAAGGCATGGTTCCAATTATCTGGACTCTGGGGTGAGCGCGACCCTTTTTGCACGTACACTCATCCACGGACTTTTGGACTTTACACTCACACACACACACACACACACGGGGATTCACCATTTTTGTATTGTGTTATTGTATTAATGTTGTTTGTTTTTATGTTTGAATGTAAGGACATTTTCAGAGATCTGTGTAATTATAATACTTAAAGCATCCTTTATCAATCCATGATAAAATTTGAAAACAGGAACTAGAGAATTGAACCATTTTTTTATTTTTATTCTTGTGTATCTCGTTGATTTAAAGATGAGTGTTACAGTGGTGGCCAGTACGGGGAAATTCTATATTTAGCACTAGTTTCATATATTATCATGGATGAAGCATATACAACTGTGGATGAGGTTGAAAGAACAGAAACACAAATTAACCCTGTAATACACACTGTTGATTCATGTGAAGGAAATGAAACCGATTATACAGGTGAACAATTTACAACTAGACGTAATCCAACTGAACAATTAACATCACTGCTTAGTTCATTGTATATATCAGATGCTGATCAAACTGCTGATGTTGTTTCTGATGAAGTGGGTAATCAAGGTATTTATGAAGAAGTTTTTCAGTTAAAGGAGGATTTATTGGCTCTTTCTGATAAAGTTCAAAATATGGAATATGACTTTAACCAAGCTTTTGAGAGTACAGTGAATCGTGAAACAAACTTCAGACAAGCATTAGATGATCGTCTGAACAGTATGCAAGAACACTTTGAGGATTCTTTGAAGAAATTAGAAAAAGCTGTTATTGATTGTTTTCTAAGGAGAGATGAAAAATGGGAAAGTAAAATTAAACAAATTTATTCAACAAGCACCCCATATCCTTCTAGAAGACAAACTATACAGACAAAGGTTACACATTCAGATCTTTTTTCCACTGCACAGTCACCTATAACCAAACCATCTTTTGATGCTACTTACCATGTTTCTGCCCCTAATTCCTCAGGCCACCAGACACAGTCTGACGCTAACGTTTTACCTGGTTCATCCTCCTTTTTCGCTCGACCTCCAGTACGTCTGGAGTTCCCCTCTTTCAGTGAAACCTTTGAGACAGCCGATGTATTCAACTTTATTGAGAAATGTGAAGACTATCTAGAGGTGAGACCATTGTCCAATCTGGAGCTATTGGGTACACTTAGCACTGTCCTGCAAGGTTCAGCTTTAAGTTGGTGGAAGGCTAAAAAGGGAAAGGTGAAAGACTGGGAATCCTTTAAAAGAGCATTAATGGATGCTTTCCTACCAGCTGACTATATGTCGGAAGTAGAAGAGAAACTAAGAAATATGGTACAGCAGCCCAATCAAAGGCTCAGGGATTTTGCATACAATTATCGTGCTTTATGCCTGAAATGGAAACCAGATGCTTCAGAAGAAGAGCTGGTGAATAGGATTTTGAATAACATCAACCCCAGAGTTGCAGGATGCTTAAGGGGGACAGTTAATACTGTTAGTCAACTGGTGAAAGTGGGAGCACTGGTGGAAAAGGACTGCATGGGGACAAAGGAGTACTGGAAGAAAGTGGAAAGTAGTGGTGAAAGAGACAAGACCAAGAAGTCATCTGAAGCAGGTTCTCGCAAACATCTGGCTGGTGTGACTATAACCCAACATCATCCAACATCTTTCTTGTTGGGAGTAACCATCAAAGTGAATGGACAGGAGATAACAGCCGTCCTGGACACAGGTAGTACATTTACTTTAATTCAAGAGAGTGTGTGGAAGAGACTGAGATTTAAGAGAGTTGAAGCATCAAAGACTTTATCCTCTCAGAAATTCATCATGGCTGATGGAACCATAAACCACTCTAGGGATCATCAGTCAATGACTGTTGAGTTGCATGGAGAAAAATATGAGATGGGAGCTTTCATTATGAGAGATTCTCACTTGGCTTTTCCAGTTATTATTGGACTTGACTTTCTGAAGCTCGCCAGAGTGGTGGTGGATTTAAAACAAGGGAGATATGGTATAAGAAGAGGAAAAGACTGTAGGTACTTCCCCTTCATGTCTGTTTTACCCCCCTATTCCCAGGAAATGCCTGTAAGTCCATCCTGCCCAGTGAGACATGCTGCACTCCACCTGTACTGTGCTTTTCCACCTTACTATCAGCCAAAGTTTGCTTATCTATCTGATACACCAAGCATCTGTTATCCCGAAGAAGAGACTTGATTACTTCATGGCCAATTACCACCTCAGAAAAACTTGGGCATACATCGATTTATCAACACAAAATCACCCTCACAGACCATACTCCCGTAACATCAAGAGCTTATAGAGTATCTCCATTAAAGAAAAGCATTATTGAAGAAGAGGTAGATCGAATGCTGGAGAACAATATCATTGAGCCTTCTTTCTCACCATGGTCTTCTCCAGTGGTCCTGGTCCCCAAGGAAGATGGAACTTATCGTTTCTGTGTGGACTACAGGCGTCTTAACAAAAAGACCATCTTTGATGCTTATCCCATGCCTCTAATTCAGGACATCTTGGAGTCATTGGAGGGAGCTACCTGGTTTACATCGTTGGATTTAAGATCTGGATATTGGCAAGTCGAGATGGCAGAGGAAAGCAAAGAGTTGACTGCTTTTATCACCACCAAAGGCCTATTCCATTTTAAATCGATGCCACATGGACTGAAAAACTCTGCTGCAACATTCCAACGATTAATGGAGAGAGTGTTGGGAGAGTTCAGGGGTAAGATATGCTTTGTCTACATCGATGATATCATCATTTATTCAAAAACCCCAGAAGATCATAAGAAACACTTACATCAAGTATTAGAGAGACTTACTCAGGCCAACCTCACCCTGAACATGAACATTCAAGCAGTTGTAGCTCAGTGTCTGGTCTCTCATGCCAGAGACCCGGGTTCTATCCCAGACCCTGACATGTGTGAATATGTATGGAGTGTATCATGTGTGCATATGCATAAACTATATCATGTCTGTATATGTATAGAATGTATCATGTGTGCCTATGTATAGGGTGTATAGATTGTATCATGTGTGCATATATATAGTCTGCATATGTATGGAGTGTATCATGTCTGTATATGTAAAGAGTGTTTCATGTGTACATATGTATGAACTATATCGTATATGTATAGAGTGTATCATGTCTGTATATGTATGGAGTGTGTCACATGTGCAAATATGTACAGAATGGATCATGTGTGCATATGTATTACCTCACGGTGTGTTGTTCATCTCCCAGTAGCTCAGTGGTAACATGTCTGACCTCTCACGCCAGAGACCCGTGTTCTAGCCCAGACCCTGACAAGTGTGAATATGTATGGAGTGTATCATGTGTGCATATGTATAAACTATTTCATGTCTGTATATGTAGAGATTATATCATGTCTATATATGTATGAACTGTATATGTAGAGAATGTTTCATGTGTGCCTATGAGAGGTGTATAAATTGTATCATGTGTGCATATGTATGAACTATATCATGTCTGTATATATATATATGTATAGTGTATCATTTGTGCCTATGTAAAGGGTGTATAAATTGTATCATGTGTGCATATGTATAGAATGTATTATGTGTGCAAGAAGGTTACCTCTCAGTGTGTTCATCATCTCCCAGTAGCTCAGTGGTAACGTGCCTGACCTCTCAAGCCAGAGACCGGGTTCCATCCCAGACCCTAACATGTCTGTATATGTATGGAGTGTATCATGTCTGTATATGTATGGAGTGAATCTTGTGTGCCTATGTAGAGGGTGTATAAATTGTATCATGTGTGCATATGTATGAATTATATCATGTCTGTATATGTATAGAGTGTATCATGTGTGCATATGTATAGAGTGTATCATGTCTGTATATGTATGGAGTGTATCATGTTTGCAAATATGTATCAATGTGATTGACCTGTTAAGCCAGAGACCCGGGTTCTATCCCAGAGCCTGACATGTGTGCATATGTATAGAGTGTATCGTGTGCGAATAAGTATAGAATATATCATGAGTGCAAATGTCTAGAGTATATCATGTGTGCATATGTATGAACTGTATATGTAAAGAGTGTTTCATGTGTGCGTATGTATGAACTATATCATGTCTGTGTGTATATATATATATATATATATATATATATATATAGTGTATCATGTGTGCATATGTATGAACTATATCATGTCTGTATATATATATATATATATATATATATATATATATATATATATATATACAGTGTATCATGTCTGCAAATGTATAGTGTATGATGTGTGTCTATGTAGAGGGTGTATAAATTGTATCATGTATGGAGTGTATCATGTCTGAATATGTAAATAGTGTTTCATGTGTGCATATGTATGAACTATATCATGTCTGTATATGAATAGAGTGTATCATGTGTGCAAATATGTATCAATGTGACTGACCTCTCAAGCCAGAGACCGGGTTCTATCCCAGACCCTAACTTGTCTGTATATGTATAGAGAGTATCATGTATGGAGTGTATCATGTCTGAAAATATGTATAGATTGTATCATGTGTGCATATGTATAGAGTGTATCATGTCTGTAAATGTATGGAGTGTGTCATGTGTGCAAATATGTATCAATGTGACTGACCGGGTTCTATCCCAGAGCCTGACATGTGTGTATATGTATGAACTATATCATGTCTGTATATGTTTGGAGTGTATCATGTGCAAATATGTAAAGAATGTATCATGAGTGCAAATGTATAGAGTATAGCATGTGTGCCTATGTATAGGGTGTATAGATTGCCTCATGTCTGTATATGTATGGAGTGTATAGACTTACTCAGGCCAACCTGAGAGAGACTTACCACTGTAGCTCAGTGGTAACGTGTCTGATCTCTCACGCCAGAGACCCGGGTTCTATCCCAGACCTTGACATGTGTGAATATGTATGGAGTGTATCATGTGTGCATATGTATAAACTATATCATGTCTGTATATGTATGGAGTGTGTCACATGTGCAAATATGTACAGAATGGATCATGATTGCATATGTATTACCTTACGGTGTGTTGTTCATCTCCCAGTAGCTCAGTGGTAACGTGTCTGACCTCTCACGCCAGAGACCTGTGTTCTAGCCCAGACCCTGACAAGTGTGAATATGTATGGAATGTATCATGTGTGCATATGTATAAACTATTTCATGTCTGTATATGTATAGAGTCTATCATGTCTGCAAATGTATAGGGTGTAGAGATTGTATCATGTCTATATATGTATGAACTGTATATGTAGAGAATGTTTCATGTGTGCCTATGCAGAGGGTGTATAAATTGTATCATGTGCGCATATGTATAGAATGTATTATGTGTGCAAGAAGGTTACCTCTCAGTGTGTTCATCATCTCCCAGTAGCTCAGTGGTAACGTGCCTGACCTCTCAAGCCAGAGACCGGGTTCCATCCCAGACCCTAACATGTCTGTATATGTATGGAGAGTATCATGTCTATATAAGTATGGAGTGTATCATATATGTATGGAGTGAATCTTGTGTGCCTATGTAGAGGGTGTATAAATTGTATCATGTGTGCATATGTATGAATTATATCATGTCTGTATATGTATAGAGTGTATCATGTGTGCATATGTATAGAGTGTATCATGTCTGTATATGTATGGAGTGTATCATGTTTGCAAATATGTATCAATGTGATTGACCTCTTAAGCCAGAGACCGGGTTCTATCCCAGAGCCTGACATGTGTGCAAATAAGTATAGAATATATCATGAGTGCAAATGTCTAGAGTATATCATGTGTGCATATGTATAAACTATATCATGTCTGTATATGTATAGAGTGTATCATGTCTGCAAAAGTATAGATTGTATCATGTCTGTAGATGTATGAACTGTATATGTAAAGAGTGTTTCATGTGTGCGTATGTATGAACTATATCATGTCTGTGTGTATATATATATATATATATATATATATATAGAGTGTATCATGTGTGCATATGTATGAACTATATCATGTCTGTATATATATATATATATATATATATATATACAGTGTATCATGTCTGCAAATGTATAGTGTATGATGTGTGTCTATGTAGAGGGTGTATAAATTGTATCATGTATGGAGTGTATCATGTCTGAATATGTAAATAGTGTTTCATGTGTGCATATGTATGAACTATATCATGTCTGTATATGAATAGAGTGTATCATGTGTGCAAATATGTATCAATGTGACTGACCTCTCAAGCCAGAGACCGGGTTCTATCCCAGACCCTAACTTGTCTGTATATGTATAGAGAGTATCATGTATGGAGTGTATCATGTCTGCAAATATGTATAGATTGTATCATGTGGGCATATGTATAGAGTGTATCATGTCTGTAAATGTATGGAGTGTGTCATGTGTGCAAATATGTATCAATGTGACTGACCTCTCAAGCCACAGACCCGGGTTCTATCCCAGAGCCTGACATGTGTGTATATGTATGAACTATATCATGTCTGTTTATGTTTAGAGTGTATCATGTGCAAATATGTAAAGAATGTATCATGAGTGCAAATGTATAGAGTATAGCATGTGTGCCTATGTATAGGGTGTATAGATTGCCTCATGTCTGTATATGTATGGAGTGTATCATGTGTGCATAGACTTACTCAGGCCAACCTGAGAGAGACTTACCACTGTAGCTCAGTGGTAACGTGTTTGATCTCTCACGCCAGAGACCCGGGTTCTATCCCAGACCCTGACATGTGTGAATATGTATGGAGTGTATCATGTGTGCATATGTATAAACTATATAATGTCTGTATATGTATAGAATGTATCATGTGTGCATATGTATGGAGTGTATCATGTCTGTATATGTATGAACTGTAAATGTAAAGAGTGTTTCATGTGTACATATGTATGAACTATATCATGTCTGTATATGTATAGAGTGTATCATGTCTGTATATGTATAAACTATATCATGTCTGTATATGTATAGAGTGTATCATGTGTGCCTATGTATAGGGTGTATAGATTGTATCATGTCTGTATATGTATCCATATGTATGGAGTGTATCATGTCTGTAAATGTATGGAGTGTGTCACATGTGCAAATATGTATAGAATGGATCATGTGTGCATATGTATTGCCCCACGGTGTGTTGTTCATCTCCCAGTAGCTCAGTGGTAACGTGTCTGACCTCTCACGCCAGAGACCCGTGTTCTAGCGCAGACCCTGACATGTGTGAATATGTATGGAGTGTATCATGTGTGCATATGTATAAACTATTTCATGTCTGTATTTGTATACAGTGTATCATGTCTGCAAATGTATAGGGTGTAGAGATTGTATCATGTCTGTATATGTATGAACTGTATATGTAGAGAATGTTTCATGTGTGCCTATGAGAGGGTGTATAAATTGTATCATGTGTGCATATGTATGAACTATATCATGTCTATATATATATATATATATATATATATATATATATATATATATATAGTGTATCATTTGTGCCTATGTAAAGGGTGTATAAATTGTATCATGTGTGCATATGTATAGAATGTATCATGTATGGAGTGTATCATGTCTGTATATGTATGGAGTGAATCTTGTGTGCCTATGTAGAGGGTGTATAAATTGTATCATGTGTGCATATGGATGAATTATATCATGTCTGTATATGTTTAGAGTGTATCATGTGTGCCTATGTATAGATTGTATCATGTGTGCATATGTATAGAGTGTATCATGTCTGTATATGTATGGAGTGTATCATGTTTGCAAATATGTATCAATGTGATTGACCTCTCAAGCCAGAGACCCGGGTTCTATCCCAGAGCCTGACATGTGTGCAAATATGTATAGAATATATCATGAGTGCAAATGTATAGAGTATATCATGTGTGCATATGTATAAACTATATCATGTCTGTATATGTATAGATTGTATCATGTCTGTATATGTATGAACTGTATATGTAAAGAGTGTTTCATGTGTGCGTATGTATGAACTATATCATGTCTGTGTGTATATATATATATATATATATATATATACATATATATATATATAGAGTTTCTTTTTCTAACTTCGCTCGGTGTTTCACTATGGGAATCGCTTTGGGCGTGACCAACTACGGAAGCTCCTATGACACCACGTCTGTCCTTGACAGACAGGTTGACCTAAGACTGGGCTCCGCCTCCCTTTTATAACTTAGGACAACCCTCTACCTTGTCATTCGCGCTTTCTTCCCGTGAGGGACTACAACAAGCTCTCTCAGCACATCCAGCATAACCGCTGCTGCTTTTCGTTTAACTGTTCATCGAGTGGGCCGTCATTGGATTCCGCTACCGAACGCGAAATCAGCAAAGGATCGTGTTGAGTGACATCGCAAAATTAAGAATAGTGTCCGCGTCAAGGCGAGCTATCTCTTCATCCTATCGAATATTTAATTATTACGGTCGGATTTCGAGTGGCGTCAAGTCAGCTAAGGGCTAACTACCCTACAAATTTTTTAACAGGCTAACGTGTTGTGACGAGTCCGTGGATTAACTTTACACCCAGCTATGTCGACAATCATCACCCCCGCCAAAGGGAATGAGTCGAAAAGCAGGGAGATTGCGTCCCGCCCGTGTCCATCTTCGTGTGGAGCAACCATCTCGGGTAGGGACACTCACCCAATGTGCATCGTTTGTATGGGCCCGAAACACGCTCAAACGTCGCTCGCGGACCCACAAACATGTGCTCACTGTGCATCAATGCCAGTGAAAATCTTAGAAAGACGGTTGAGAGTGGCAGTGGCGAACCAACAAGACCCATGTCTGTCAGGTACTGCCACGAAATCTACGACTGCTAACCATCAGCCGCAAGCTACCACGAGCTGGGCGGACATGATGGAGGCCGAATGCCCGGCCATGCCACCTCTGTTTGAGGGCCTCCTTGCAGAGGAGGGAGAAATGGATGACGAGGACGCAGATGGCGATGCTAATTCTGACCTCCTCGATCTGGACATGGAGGACGAGGAAGAGGAAGACAACTCCTCTTTCCCAACTCAGCAGTCGAGACCCACTAGCGCAGGTGGCGTAACCGCTCAGTCAGACGGTAACCTGCACGAGGTCTGTAAACGAGCCGCGGCTAAGCTAAATATAGCTTGGCCCGCTGCCCAAGATGCGGAGGGAGCAGAGAGGGACTTTTACGACGGGAAAAGGTTACCGCCTGCTCAACCCGCAGCGAGACAACTCCTGCCAGCTGTGCCTGCGTGCATGAAGGAGATGGCTCGTTTTTGGTCGAGCCCTTTTAAAAGCAAACTACCCACAAAAGGGTGTTCTAAGCTGGAGATTCATGGGATGAGAGAACTGGGGCTGGCCGAACCCCCAGCGGTAGAGTCGTCAGTGGCCTACCATCTCATTCCAAATCGACGGCTTACTTCTGCTTCCTCTCCGATTGCTTTACCAGGCAAGATGGAACGACTCACAGCGTCCATCTACCAGAGGATGTACAAATACGCGGCGCAATCAGTGTGCTCGCTAAACGCTGTAACTTTACTGTCAGCGTACCAGGCGGAAATTTTGGAAGAAATGGGCCGTCAGCTCGACACAGGAGTGCCCAATCCTGCACTTTGGGATGAAATATGTGTGGTGAATGATCTAATCTTACGATCTTCTCGCGGCGCAGTTCAGGGCTGCGGCCGTGTAATGGGCTTGGCCGTATCAGGTGAGAGAGCGTTATGGCTAAACCTGTCAGGCCTAGGGGACGCACAGAAAGTGGACGTGATGGACGCAGCTTACGACCCAACCAAGGGTCTGTTCGGTCCAGCCCTTGAGAAGATGAGGGAAACCAGCACCCTCAAAAAACAAGAGGATGAGACATTCAACCTCTGCCTACCCCGCAGACAACTACCGCGCCCTCCTCAGCCAGCGCGACAGGGCTTCGCTGCAGCCGCGGCGGCGAGAGGGAGGCCGATAATGGCGAAGAGCACGAGACCAGCTCCCGGCGGACAGCAAGTTGGTCAGCGCCCGCGATCGGATGGATCTGGCCCATGGGGAAAACATTCCTTCGCGGCCGCGGCGGCTAGAAACCGACCGCCCCACCCCGAGGAACGCAAGAAAAAGCGTACGACCTGACACGCAAGCGTTCCCGCATTACTCTCTCTCCGCCTGCAAAGAGAGTAAGAAAATTGTTTTGCCCTGTTCAAAGTTCAGTGAGGGCCAAATTTTCAAGTTCTCCTCAAGTTCAAGAAACAGAGGAAAGTGTTCAGTGTCACCAAGCACTCATGCAATGTGTTCAGGCACATTTCGGTTCAGGGGTTTTCAAAATAAAGAATGCAGCATCGCATCCAAGCCAAGGGCTAAGGGCGAGGTGCAACCCCAAATTAAAAAACACAATAAATGTTGCACTGTCGCAGCCAGGCGATCAGCCGAGGGCGATAGTTCACAGAAATCTAAAAGACATAGCAAGCACCTCTCTAGTCCCACCACTAGAGGGAGCGCTTGCTCAACCAATGAAATGCTGCGCGACAACACAGATGACGTCATCATTGCGCGACAGCCTGGGATCGGAAGTATACAAGGGCCCTCTGTCGGCTCGCATACTCCATTGGTGCGCATGTGCAGCTCACCCGTGGGTGTTAAGCACAATTTCACGGGGATACAGACTCCAATTTGCCAAGAAACCACCAAAATTCAACGGAATACTGGTGTCGACGGCCGAAGGAGAGGCGGCTCGGGTTCTGACGGACGAGATAGACTCTCTGTTGAGCAAACGAGCAATCAGAACGGTGTCAAAAGAGGTAAGCTGTCAAGGCTTTTATTCTCGGTACTTCGTGATTCCGAAGAAAGGGAGCACATCTCTTCGTCCGATCTTAGATCTACGGATGCTAAACAAGTACCTAAGAGTATACTCATTCAAAATGCTGACACACAAAGTGCTTTGTCGATCGATTCGTCCAAACGACTGGTTCGTAACGATCGATCTGTCAGACGCGTATTTTCACATAGACATTTATCCGTCTCACAGGAAATACCTGAGATTTGCATACCGAAGCACAGCGTACGAGTTCCAAACTATTCCGTTCGGACTTTCGTTAGCTCCGAGGGTTTTCAGCAAATGTGTGGAAGCTGCTCTTTTCCCGTTGCGAAACAAAGGAATACGAATATTGTCTTACATAGACGATTATCTGATATGCTCCTCATCGAAAGAGCAAGCAATCAGGGATGCAGACACAGTATTAACCCATTTATGCAATTTGGGGTTCAAAATAAACCGGGAAAAGAGCCGTTTAGAGCCCTCTCAGTGCACAGAATATCTGGGGCTCAGATTAAATTCCCTCTCCTATCGCGTCACGCTGACAGAGAGGAGAATCACGTCTTTCACACAATGTCTCTCCCGCTTTCAGAAGGGGAGAGTGGTCCCGTTCAGGGTATGTTTATGAATGCTGGGCCTAATGGCATCGGTAATTTCGGTAGTTCATCTTGGACTTCTCAGAATGAGAGATTTTCAGCGATGGGCTTCACATCTACGGCTATGCTCACGACGACATCTCAGCCGACCGGTGAGAATAACTCAGAATTGTGTCAGAGCGCTCCAACATTGGAAAAACCCCGCAACTCTCAGAACGGGGATTCCGCTGGGGACGGTGTCGTCGAGAGTTACCATGACGACAGACGCCTCACTGAAGGGTTGGGGAGCGACTCTAATGGGCAGAGCTGTGAACGGCGTATGGCCTCCACAGTTGATTCACATGCATATAAACTATTTGGAGTTACTAGCAGTGTTTTTAGCACTAAAACATTTTCTGACTTGGGTGAAAGGCCAGCATGTTTTAGTGAAAACGGACAATACCACAGTGGTTGCTTACATCAACAGACAAGGGGGCACACGCTCCCTTCAGTTACATCAGTTGACAAAGCAGCTGATATTATGGTGCAACACAAGACTATTGTCCATCAGGGCGACTCATGTTCCAGGGCAGTTGAACAGAGGAGCAGACTTATTGTCCAGAGGAAATCCTCTGTACGGGGAATGGAAACTGCATCCTCAAGTGGTGAGACAGATATGGCAGAGGTACGGCCAGGCTGCCGTAGATCTCTTCGCCTCGCAGGAAAACGCTCAGTGCCCTCTGTATTTTTCTCTAAAAGACAAAAATGCACCGTTGGGGGTGGATGCGTTAGCTCACCCATGGCCAAACGTCCTTCTATACGCCTTTCCTCCACTGAGCTTAATTTCCCCCACTTTAGTCAGAGTGAGGGAAATGGGCCTATCACTGATACTGATAGCCCCACGTTGGCCATCCAGGCATTGGGTTGCCGAGATAGTGCAAATGCTGTCAGGTCAGCCGTGGCCCCTCCCTCAACAAAGGGACCTGCTATCCCAAGCAGGAGGGGAAATCTATCATCCTCACCCAGACAGGATAGCTCTTTGGGCCTGGCCCGTGAGAGGTGGAACTTGAGTGCAGCAGGGCTGCCTTCATCAGTCATACACACTATACAGAGTGCCAGAGCCTCTTCCACTCGCACACTTTACAGTAATAAGTGGCGAGTCTTTGAAAAATGGTGTGAACCGAGTAATATTGTCCCTTTCCAGTGTTCCGTAAGGGACATATTATGTTTTCTCCAGGAGTTGTTGGACAAAGGAAAGGCTTTCTCTACTTTAAAGGTGTATTTAGCAGCTATATCTGCTTGTCACATTGGCTTTGGTAACGAATCTGCAGGTCGACACCCTTTGATAAGTCGCTTCATGAAGGGAGCACGCCGTAAGAGGCCGACGTTGAAGACAATGATGCCGTTGTGGGATCTGTCTACAGTCTTAGAGGCTCTTTCTCAACACCCTTTTGAGCCACTAGATGGCATTGGGTTGAAGTTCCTCTCTCTTAAAACAGCACTGCTTTTAGCCCTAGTGACAGCGAAGCGTGTGAGTGATTTACAAGCTCTCTCAGTCAGCCCATCTTGTTTACAGTTTGCCCCAGGACTCACGAAAGTTTCCTTTCGTCCAAACCCTGTTTTTGTACCTAAAGTGGTGGACTCATCGTATAGATGCCCCACGACGGAACTCACAGCTTTCCATCCTCCTCCATTCTCCTCACTGGAGGAGCAGAAGTTGAATGCATTATGTCCCGTACGGGCGCTTCATAAGTATGTGGAAAGAACAGCAGGCTTCAGAAAGAGTGACCAGCTGTTTGTATCTTGGGCTACTCCTCACAAAGGAAAGCCGTTGTCCCGTCAGCGGCTGTCCCACTGGATTGTAGAGGCAATATCACTAGCATATGAATGCAGAGGCTCTCAAGCACCTGAGGGTTTAAGGGCCCACTCCACAAGGAGCATGGCAACTTCATGGGCCCTACTTAAGGGGGTCTCTGTTCAGGATATTTGTGTGGCAGCCAGCTGGGCTACACCACACACGTTTGTGCGTTTCTATAGACTGAATGTGTCTGAACCATCCTTAGCACATGTTGTGCTTGGAGCAGGAAAATCTGGGCTTAGTTAAATTCCAACAAAGGGTGCAATCCGGGAGTGGTCTATATCTCCCATAGTGAAACACCGAGCGAAGTTAGAAAAAGAACGGTGGGTTACTTAACGTAATCCCAGGTTCTTTGATAACAGAGTGAGGTGTTTCACCAACTTTTCCCTTCTTGCACAAGAACGGGAAGAAATCTCACTGCAATGACAAGGTAGAGGGTTGTCCTAAGTTATAAAAGGGAGGCGGAGCCCAGTCTTAGGTCAACCTGTCTGTCAAGGACAGACGTGGTGTCATAGGAGCTTCCGTAGTTGGTCACGCCCAAAGCGATTCCCATAGTGAAACACCTCACTCTGTTATCAAAGAACCTGGGATTACGTTAAGTAACCCACCGGTATCATGTGTGCATATGTATGGACTATATCATGTCTGTGTATATATATATATATATATATATATATATATATATATATATATATATATATATATATATATATATATATATATATATATATATATATATATACAGTGTATCATGTCTGCAAATGTATAGTGTATCATGTGTGCCTATGTAGAGGGTGTATAAATTGTATCATGTATGGAGTGTATCATGTTTGTATATGTAAAGAGTGTTTCATGTGTGCAAATGTATGAACTATATCATGTGTGTATATGAATAGAGTGTATCATGTGTGCCTATATATCGATTGTATCATGTGTGCATATGTATAGAGTGTATCATGTCTGTAAATGTATGGAGTGTATCATGTGTGCAAATATGTGTCAATGTGACGGACCTCTCAAGCCAGAGACCGGGTTCTATCCCAGACCCTAACTTGTCTGTATATGTATAGAGAGTATCATGTATGGAGTGTATCATGTCTGCAAATATATATAGATTGTATCATGTGTGCATATGTATAGAGTGTATCATGTCTGTAAATGTATGGAGTGTGTCATGTGTGCAAATATGTATCAATGTGACTGACCTCTCAAGCCACAGACCCGGGTTCTATCCCAGAGCCTGACATGTGTGTATATGTATGAACTATATCATGTCTGTATATGTATAGTGTATCATGTGTGCCTATGTATAGATAGCATCATGTGTGCATATGTATGAAGTGTATCATGTGTGCATATGTATAGAGTGTATCGTGTGCAAATATGTATAGAATGTATCATGAGTGCAAATGTATAGAGTATAGCATGTGTGCCTATGTATAGGGTCTATAGATTGTATCATGTGTGCATATGTATAGATTGCCTCATGTCTGTATATGTATGGAGTGTATCATGTGTGCATATGTATAGAGTGTATCATGTCTGTATATGTATGGAGTGTATCATGTGTGCAAATATGTATCAATGTGACTGACCTCTCAAGCCAGAGACCCGAGTTCTATCCCAGAGCCTAACATGTGTGTATATGTGTAGAGTGTATCATGTGTGCATATGTATAGAGTGTATCATGTGTGCTTATGTATAGACTGTATCATGAGTGCAAATGTATAGAGTATATCATGTGTGCCTATGTATAGGGTGTATAGATTGTATCATGTGTGCATATGTATGGAGTGTATCATGTCTGTATATGTGTGAACTGTATATGTAAAGAGTGTTTCATGTGTGCAGTGTATGAACTATATCATGTCTGTATATGTGTGGAGTGTATTATGTGTGCAAGCAGGTTGCCTCTCTGTGTGTTCATCATCTCCTAGTAGCTCAGTGGTACCGTGTCTGACCTTTCATGCCAGAAACCCGGGTTCTATCCCAGACCCTGACATGAGTGCATGTGTATCAATTGTGCCTATGTATAGGGTGTATAGATTGTATAATGTGTGCATACGTATGGAGTGTATCATGTCTGTATATGTATGGAGTGTATCATGTGTGCTTATGTATAGAGTGTATCATGTCTGTATATGTATAGAGTGTATCATGTGTGCTTATGTATAGAGTGTATCATGTCTATATATGTATGGAGTGTATCATGTGTGCAAATATGTATAGAATGTATCATGTGTGCCTATGTATTGAATGTATAATGAGTGCAAATGTATGGAGTGTGCCTATGTATGGAATGTATCATACGTCCAAATGATTGGAGTGTATTATGTGTGCAAGCAGGTTGCCTCTCAGTGTGTTTATCATCTTCCAGTGGCTCAGTGGTAACGTGTCTGATCTCTCATGCCAGAGACTCGGGTTCTATTCCAGACCCTGACATGTGTGGAGAGCTCATGACTGTATATGTATAGAGTGTATCATGTCTGTATATGTATGGAGTGTATCATGTGTGCAAATGTATAGGGTGTATAGATTGTATCATGTTTGCATATGTATAGAGTGTATCATGTCTGTATATATATGGAGTGTATCATGTGTGCAAATATGTATCAATGTGACTGATCTCTCAAACCAGAGACCGGGTTCTATCCCAGACCCTGACATGTGTGTATATGTAAAGAGTGTATCATGTGTGCCAATGTATGGATTGTATCTTGTGTGCATATGTATAGAGTGTATCATGTCTGCATATGTATGGAGTGTATCATGTGTGCAAATATGTATAATGTATAAGGTGTTTAGATTGTATCATGTGTGCCTGTGTATAGATTGTATCATGTGTGCATATGTATAGAGTGTATCATGTCTGTATATGTATGGAGTGTATCATGTGTGCCAATGTATGGATTGTATCTTGTGTGCATATGTATAGAGTGTATCATGTCTGTATATGTATGGAGTGAATCATGTGTGCAAATATGTATAATGTATAAGGTGTTTAGATTGTATCATGTGTGCCTGTGTATAGATTGTATCATGTGTGCATATGTATAGAGTGTATCATGTCTGTATATGTATGGAGTGTATCATGTGTGCCAATGTATGGATTGTATCTTGTGTGCATATGTATAGAGTGTATCATGTCTGTATATGCATGGAATGTATCATGTCTGTATATGTATGGAGTGAATCATGTGTGCATGTGTACAGAGTGTATCATGTCTGCATATGTATGGAGTGTATCATGTGTGCAAATATGTATAATGTATAAGGTGTTCAGATTGTATCATGTGTGCCTGTGTATAGATTGTATCATGTGTGCATATGTATAGAGTGTATCATGTCTGTATATGTGTGGAGTGTATTATGTGTGCAAGCAGGTTGCCTCTCGGTGTGTTCATCATCTCCCAGTAGCCGACCTTTCATGCCAGAAACCCAGGTTCTATCCCAGACCCTGACATGTGTGCATGTGTATCATGTGTGCCTGTGTATAGATTGTATAATGTGTGCATACGCATGGAGTGTATCATGTCTGTATATGTAAAGAGTGTTTCATGTGTGCATATGTATAGAGTGCATCATGTGTGCTTATGTATAGAGTGTATCATGTCTGTATATGTATGGAGTGTATCATGTGTGCATATGTATGAACGATATCATGTCTGTATATGTATAGAGTGTATCATGTCTGTATATGTATGGAGTGTATCATGTGTGCAAATATGTATAGATTGTGTCATGTGTGCATATGTATAGAGTGTATCATGTCTGTATATGTATGGAGTGTATCATGTGTGCAAATATGTATAGATTGTGTCATGTGTGCATATGTATAAAGTGTATCATGTCTGTATATGTATGGAGTGTATCATGTGTGCAAATATGTATCAATGTCACTGACCTCTCAAGCCAGAGACCTGAGTTCTATCCCAGAGCCTGACATGTGTGTATATGTATAGAGTGTATCATGTCTGTATATGTATGGAGTGTATCATGTCTGTATATGTAAAGAGTGTTTCATGTGTGCATATGTATGAACTATATCATGTCTGTATATGTATAGAGTGTATCATGTGTACTTATGTATAGAGTGTATCATGTCTGTATATGTATGGAGTGTATCATGTGTGCAAATATGTATAGAATGTATCATGTGTTCATATGTATTGCCTCTCTGTGTGTTCATCATTTCCTAGTATCTCAGTGGTAACGTGTCTGACCTCTCACGCCAGAGACCCGGGTTCTATCCCAGACCCTGACATGTGTCTATATGTATGGAGTGTATCATGTGTGCCTATGTATTGAATGTATCATGAGTGCAAATGTATGGAGTGTATCGTGTGCCTATGTATGTAATGTATCATACTTCCAAATGATTGGCAAATATGTTTAGAATGTATCATGTGTTTGGAGTGTATTATGTCTGTATATTCAATTCAATTCAATTCAATTCACCTTTATTTGTATAGCGCTTATACAATGTAGATTGTGTCAAAGCAGCTTCACATAAAAGGTCACAGTAAATAGGAACAGTGTAGTTCAATAGGAACAGTGTAGTTGTATGGAGAGTGTATATGTATGGAGTGAATCATGTGTGCATATGTATAGAGTGTATTATGTGTGCAAGCAGGTTGCCTCTCAGTGTGTTCATCATCTTCCAGTGGCTCAGTGGTAACGTGTCTGACCTCTCATGCCAGAGACCCGGGTTCTATTCCAGACCCTGACATGTGTGCATATGTGTGGAGAGTCTCATGACTGTATTTGTAAAGAGTGTATCATGTGTGCATATGTATGAACGATATCATGTGTGCCTGTGTATAGATTATATCATGTGTGCATATGTATAAAGTGTATCATGTGTGGAGTGTATTATGTGTGCAAGCAGGTTGCCTCTCGGTGATGTTCATCATCTCCCAGTGGCTCAGTGGTAACGTGTCTGACCTCTCACACCAGAGACCTGGGTTCTATCCCAGACCCTGACATGTGTGTATATGTATGAAGTGTATCATGTCTGCAAATGTATAGAGTGTATCATGTGTGCCTACGTATGAAGTGTATCATGTCTGTATATGTAAAGAGTGTTTCAAGTGTGCATATGTATGAGCTGTATCATGTGTGCAAATATGTATAGATTGAATCATGTGTAGAGTGTATCATTTGTTCATATGTATAGATAGCCTTATGTGTGGAGTGTATTATGTGTGCAAGCAGGTTGCCAGAGACATGGGTTCTATTCCAGACCCTGACATATTTGTATAGTGTATCATGTGTGCATATCTATGGAGTGTATCATGTGTTTGGAGTGTATCATGTATGGAGTATATCATGAGTGCAAATGTATAGATTGTATCATGTGTTTGGAGTGTATCATGTGTGCCTATGTATGAAGTGTATCATGTCTGTATATGTATGAACTGTATATGTAAAGAGTGTTTCATGTGTGCATATATATGAACTATATCATGTATGGAGTGTATCATGTGTGCTTATGCATGGAGTGTATCATGTGTGCCTATGTATTGAATGTATCATGAGTGCAAATGTATGGAGTGTATCGTGTGCCTATGTATGGAATGTATCATACTTCCAAATGATTGGCAAATATGTTTAGAATGTATCATGTGTTTGGAGTGTATTATGTCTGTATATTCAATTCAATTCAATTCACCTTTATTTGTATAGCGCTTATACAATGTAGATTGTGTCAAAGCAGCTTCACATAAAAGGTCACAGTAAATAGGAACAGTGTAGTTCAATAGGAACAGTGTAGTTGTATGGAGAGTGTATATGTATGGAGTGAATCATGTGTGCATATGTATAGAGTGTGTGGAGTGTATTATGTGTGCAAGCAGGTTGCCTCTCAGTGTGTTTATCATCTTCCAGTGGCTCAGTGGTAACGTGTCTGACCTCTCATGCCAGAGACCCGGGTTCTATTCCAGACCCTGACATGTATGAACGATATCATGTCTGTATATGTATAGATTGTATCATGTGTGCGTGTGTACAGAGAGTATCATGTCTGCATATGTATGGAGTGTATCATGTGTACAAATATGTATAAGGTGTTTAGATTGTATCATGTGTGCCTGTGTATAGATTATATCATGTGTGCATATGTATAAAGTGTATCATGTCTGTATATATATATATATATGTGTGGAGTGTATTATGTGTGCAAGCAGGTTGCCTCTCGGTGTGTTCATCATCTCCCAGTGGCTCAGTGGTAACGTGTCTGACCTCTCATGCCAGAAACCCGGGTTCTATCCCAGACCCTGACATGTGTATCATGTGTGCCTATGTATAGGGTGTATAGATTGTATAATGTGTGCATACGCATGGAGTGTATGATGTCTGTATATGTAAAGAGTGTTTCATGTGTGCCTATGTATAGAGTGTATCATGTCTGTATATGTATGGAGTGTATCATGTGTGCATTTGTATGACGATATCATGTCTGTATATGTATAGAGTGTATCATGTGTGCTTATGTATGGAGTGTATCATGTGTGCAAATATGTGTCATGTGTGCATATGTATAGAGTGTATCATGTCTGTATATGTATGGAGTGTATCATGTGTGCATTTGTATGACGATATCATGTCTGTATATGTATAGAGTGTATCATGTGTGCTTATGTATAGATTGCCTTGTATATGAATGGAGTGTTTCATGTGTGCATTTGTATGACGATATCATGTCTGTATATGTATAGAGTGTATCATGTGTGCTTATGTATGGAGTGTATCATGTGTGCAAATATGTGTCATGTGTGCATATGTATAGAGTGTATCATGTCTGTATATGTATGGAGTGTATCATGTGTGCAAATATGTATAGATTGTGTCATGTGTGCATATGTATAGAGTGTATCATGTCTGTATATGTATGGAGTGTATCATGTGTGCAAATATGTATCAATGTCACTGACCTCTCAAGCCAGAGACCTGAGTTCTATCCCAGAGCCTGACATGTGTGTATATGTGTGGAGAGTCTCATGACTGTATTTGTAAAGAGTGTATCATGTGTGCATATGTATGAACGATATCATGTGTGCCTGTGTATAGATTATATCATGTGTGCATATGTATAAAGTGTATCATGTGTGGAGTGTATTATGTGTGCAAGCAGGTTGCCTCTCGGTGTGTTCATCATCTCCCAGTGGCTCAGTGGTAACGTGTCTGACCTCTCACACCAGAGACCTGGGTTCTATCCCAGACCCTGACATGTGTGTATATGTGTGTATATGTATGAAGTGTATCATGTCTGCAAATGTATAGAGTGTATCATGTGTGCCTACGTATGAAGTGTATCATGTCTGTATATGTAAAGAGTGTTTCAAGTGTGCATATGTATGAGCTGTATCATGTGTGCAAATATGTATAGATTGAATCATGTGTAGAGTGTATCATGTCTGTATATGTATAGAATGTATCATGTGTTCATATGTATAGATAGCCTTATGTGTGGAGTGTATTATGTGTGCAAGCAGGTTGCCAGAGACATGGGTTCTATTCCAGACCCTGACATATTTGTATAGTGTATCATGTGTGCATATCTATGGAGTGTATCATGTGTTTGGAGTGTATCATGTATGGAGTATACCATGAGTGCAAATGTATAGATTGTATCATGTGTTTGGAGTGTATCATGTGTGCCTATGTATGAAGTGTATCATGTCTGTATATGTATGAACTGTATATGTAAAGAGTGTTTCATGTGTGCATATATATGAACTATATCATGTATGGAGTGTATCATGTGTGCTTATGCATGGAGTGTATCATGTGTGCCTATGTATTGAATGTATCATGAGTGCAAATGTATGGAGTGTATCGTGTGCCTATGTATGGAATGTATCATACTTCCAAATGATTGGCAAATATGTTTAGAATGTATCATGTGTTTGGAGTGTATTATGTCTGTATATTCAATTCAATTCAATTCACCTTTATTTGTATAGCGCTTATACAATGTAGATTGTGTCAAAGCAGCTTCACATAAAAGGTCACAGTAAATAGGAACAGTGTAGTTCAATAGGAACAGTGTAGTTGTATGGAGAGTGTATATGTATGGAGTGAATCATGTGTGCATATGTATAGAGTGTGTGGAGTGTATTATGTGTGCAAGCAGGTTGCCTCTCAGTGTGTTTATCATCTTCCAGTGGCTCAGTGGTAACGTGTCTGACCTCTCATGCCAGAGACCCGGGTTCTATTCCAGACCCTGACATGTATGAACGATATCATGTCTGTATATGTATAGATTGTATCATGTGTGCATGTGTACAGAGAGTATCATGTCTGCATATGTATGGAGTGTATCATGTGTACAAATATGTATAATGTATAAGGTGTTTAGATTGTATCATGTGTGCCTGTGTATAGATTATATCATGTGTGCATATGTATAAAGTGTATCATGTCTGTATATATATATATGTGTGGAGTGTATTATGTGTGCAAGCAGGTTGCCTCTCGGTGTGTTCATCATCTCCCAGTGGCTCAGTGGTAACGTGTCTGACCTCTTATGCCAGAAACCCGGGTTCTATCCCAGACCCTGACATGTGTGCATGTGTATCATGTGTGCCTGTGTATAGATTGTATAATGTGTGCATACGCATGGAGTGTATGATGTCTGTATATGTAAAGAGTGTTTCATGTGTGCCTATGTATAGAGTGTATCATGTCTGTATATGTATGGAGTGTATCATGTGTGCAAATATGTATAGAATGTATCATGTGTGCATATGTATAGATTGCCTTGTATATGAATGGAGTGTTTCATGTGTGCATTTGTATGACGATATCATGTCTGTATATGTATAGAGTGTATCATGTGTGCTTATGTATGGAGTGTATCATGTGTGCAAATATGTGTCATGTGTGCATATGTATAGAGTGTATCATGTCTGTATATGTATAGAGTGTATCATGTGTGCTTATGTATGGAGTGTATCATGTGTGCAAATATGTGTCATGTGTGCATATGTATAGAGTGTATCATGTCTGTATATGTATGGAGTGTATCATGTGTGCAAATATGTATAGATTGTGTCATGTGTGCATATGTATAGAGTGTATCATGTCTGTATATGTATGGAGTGTATCATGTGTGCAAATATGTATCAATGTCACTGACCTCTCAAGCCAGAGACCTGAGTTCTATCCCAGAGCCTGACATGTGTGTATATGTATAAAGTGTATCATGTGTGCCTATGTATAGGGTGTATCATGTCTGTATATGTGTGGAGTGTATTATGTGTGCATATGTATAGAATGTATTATGTCTGTATATGTAAAGAGTGTTTCATGTGTGCATATGTATGAACGATATCATGTCTGTATATGTAAAGAGTGTTTCATGTGTGCATATGTATGAACGATATCATGTCTGTATATGTATAGAGTGTATCATGTGTGCCTATGTATAAAATGTGTAATGTGTGCAAATGTATAGATTGCCTCATGTGTGCTCTATACAAATATGTATAGAATGTATCATGAGTGCAAATGTATAGAGTATATCGTGTCTGTATATGTATAAACTGTATATGTAAAAAGTGTTTCATGTGTGCATATGTATGAACGATATCATGTCTGTATATGTAAAGAGTGTATCATGTGTGCATATGTATAGATTGCCTCATGTCTGTATATGTATGGAGTGTATCATGTGTGCAAATATGTATAGATTGTGTCATGTGTGCATATGTATAGAGTGTATCATGTCTGTATATGTATGGAGTGTATCTCGTGTGCAAATATGTATCAATGTGACTGACCTCTCAAGCCAAAGACCCGGGTTCTATCCCAGAGCCCGACATGTCTCTATATGTATGGAGTGAATCATGTATGAACTATATCATGTCTGTGTATATATATAGAGTGTATCATGTCTGCAAATGTATAGAGTGTATCATGTGTGCCTATGTAGAGTGTGAATAAATTGTATCATGTGTGCATATGTATTAACTATATCATGTCTGTATATGTAAAGAGTGTATCATGTGTGCCTATGTATAATGTGTGCGGAGTTTTTCATGTATATGTATAGAGTGTGTCATGTGTGCTTATGTACAGAGTATATCGTGTGCAAATATGTATAGAATGTATCATGAGTGCAAATGTTTTGAGTATATCATGTGAGCCTATGTATAGGGTGTATAGATTGTATCATGTGTGCATATGTATAGAGTGTATCATGTCTGTATATGAATGGAGTGTATCATGTGTTCAAATATGTATAGAATGTATCATGAGTGCAAATGTATAGGGTATATCATGTGTGCCTATGTATAGGGTGTATAGATTGTACCATGTGTGCATATGTGTAGAGTGTAACATGTCTGTATATGTGTGGATTTTATTATGTGTGCAAGCCTCTCGTTATGTGTGTATATGTAAAGAGTGTATCATGTGTGCCTATGTATAGATAGCATCATGTCTGTATATGTATGAACTGAATTTGAAAAGAATGTTTCATGTGTGAATATGTATGAACTATATCATGTCTGTATATGTATAGAGTTTATCATGTGTGCCTATGTATAGGGTGTATAGATTGTATCATGTGTGCAAACGTATGGAGTGTATCATGTGTGCCTATGTATAGAGTGTATCAATGTGACTGACCACTCACGCCAGAGACCTGGGTTCTATCCCAGACCCTGATATGTGTGTTTTTGCATAGAGTGTATCATGTCTGCAAATGTATAGAGTGTATCATGTGTGCATATGTATGGAGTGTATCATGTATGGAGTGTATTATGTGTGCAAATATGTATAGAATGTGACTGACCTCTCAAGCCAGAGACTGGGTTCTATCCCAGACCCTGACATGTCTGTATATGTATGGAGTGTATCATGTCTGTATATATGGAGTGTATCATGTGTGTAAATGTATTGAGTGTGTCGTGTGTAAGCAAGTTGCCTTACGATGTATCATGTATGTATATTTATGGAGTGTATCATGTGTGTAAATGTAAAGAGTGAATCATGTGTGCATATGTATAGAGTGTAGCATGGGTGTGGAGTGTATCGTGTGGAAGCAAGTTGCCTTTCGATGTGTTCACGCCTCTCACGCCAGAGACCCGGGTTCTATCCCAGACCCAGACATGTGTGTATATGTATAGAGTGTGTGCATATGTGTGGAGTGTATCGTATGGAAGCAGGTTGCCTTTCGATGTGTTCATTAACCCCCAGTAACTCAGTGGTAATGTAACTCACTTCTCACGCCAGAGACCAGGGTTCTATCCCTGACATGTGTGTATTTTTGTAGTGTGCATATGTATAGTGTATCATGTCTGTATTTGTATGTATGGAGTGTATCATGTGTGTAAATGTGCATATGTATAAAGTGTGTGAATGAAAAGAGTGTATTATGTGTGCATATGTGTGGAGTGTATCGTGTGCAAGCAAGTTGCCTTTCGATGTGTTCAGTAACTGTATGGAATGTATCAAACATCCGAATGTGGATCAGAGTGGATCATGTGTGCATATGTATAGAGTGTATCATGTGTTTGGAGTGTATCATGTCTGTATATTTATGGAGTATATCATGAGTGCAAATGTATGGAGTGTATCATTTGTGCATATATATGGAGTGTATCACGTGTGCATATGTATAGACTGCCTCATGTGTGCATATGTGTGGAGTGTATAATGTGGGCAAGCAGGTTGCCTCCCGGTGTGTACATCATTTACCAGTAGCTCAGTGGTAACGTGTCTGACCTCTCACACCAGAAACCCGGGTTCTATCCCAGACCCTGACATGTGTGTATATGTATGGAGTGTATCATGTCTGCAAATGTATAGAGTGTATCATGTGTGCCTACGTATGAAGTGTATCATGTCTGTATATGTAAAGAGTGTTTCAAGTGTGCATATGTATGAGCTATATCATGTCTGTATGTGTATCATGTGTGCAAATATGTATAGATTGTATCATGTGTAGAGTGTATCATGTCTGTATATGTATGGAGTGTATCATGTCTGTATATGTATGGAGTGTATCATGTGTGCAAATATGTATAGAATGTATCATGTGTTCATATGTATAGATAGCCTCATGTGTGCATATGTGTGGAGTGTATTATGTGTGCAAGCAGGTTGCCAGAGACATGGGTTCTATTCCAGACCCTGACATGTGTGTATATTTGTATAGTGTATCATGTGTGCATATCTATGGAGTGTATCATGTGTTTGGAGTGTATCATGTATGGAGTATATCATGAGTGCAAATGTATAGATTGTATCATGTGTTTGGAGTGTATCATGAGTGCAAATGTATGGAGTGTATCATGTGTGCCTATGTATGAAGTGTATCATGTCTGTATATGTATGAACTGTATATGTAAAGAGTGTTTCATGTGTGCATATATATGAACTATATCATGTATGGAGTGTATCATGTGTGCTTATGTATGGAGTGTATCATGTGTGCAATTATGTATAGAATGTATCATGTGTGCATATGTATAGAGTGTATAATGTCTGCAAATGTATAGAGTGTATCATGTGTGCATATGTATGGAGTGTATCATGTCTGTATATGTATGGATTGTATCATGTGTGCATATGTATGGAGTGTATCATGTCTGTATATGTATGGAGTGTATCATGTGTGCAAATATGTATAAATTGCCTCATGTGTGCATATGTATAGAGTGTGTGGAGTGTATTATGTGTGCAAGCAGGTTGCCAGAGACCTGGGTTCTATTCCAGACCCTGACATGTGTGTATATTTGTATTGTGTCTCATGTGTGCATATCTATGGAGTGCATCATGTCTGTATATATATGGAGTGTATCTTGTGTGCAAATGTATGAACTGTATATGTATAGAGTGTATCATGAGTGCCTATGTATAGGGTGTATAGATTTATCATGTGTGCATATGTATGGAGTGTATCATGTCTGTATATGAATAGAGTGTAGCATGGGTGTGGAGTGTGTCGTGTGCAAGCAAGTTGACTTACGATGTGTGAATGTATTATGTATGTATATTTATGGAGTGTGTAAATGTAAAGAGTGAATCATGTGTGCATATGTATAGAGTGTAGCATGGGTGTGGAGTGTATCGTGTGGAAGCAAGTTGCCTTTCGATGTGTTCACGCCTCTCACGCCAGAGACCCGGGTTCTATCCCAGACCCAGACATGTGTGTATATGTAAAGAGTGTTTCATGTGTGCCTATGTATAGATAGCATCATGTGTGCATATGTATAATGTGTGTGGAGTTTATTATGTATAGAATGTGTCATGTGCAAATATGTAAAGAATGTTTCATGAGTGCAAATGTACAGAGTATATCATAAGTGCCTATGTATAGGGTGCATAGATTGACTCATGTGTGCAAACGTATGGAGTGTATCATGTGTACCTATGTATAGAGTGTATTATGTGTGCAAATATGTATAGAATGTGACTGACCTCTCACGCCAGAGACCCGGGTTCTATCCCAGACCCTGATATGTGTGTTTTTGCATAGAATGTATCATGTCTGCAAATGTATAGAGTGTATCATGTGTGCATATGTATGGAGTGTATTATGTGTGCAAATATGTATAGAATGTGACTGACCTCTCAAGCCAGAGACCGGGTTCTATCCCAGACCCTGACATGTCTGTATATGTATGGAGTGTATCATGTCTGTATATGTATGGAGTGTATTATGTGTGCCTATGTATAGACAGCATCATGTGTGTGGAGTTTATCATGTATATGTACGGAGTGTATCATGTGTGCATATGTATAGTTTGCCTCATGTGTGGAGTGTATTATGTGTGCAAGCAGGTTGCCAGAGACCCGGGTTTTATCCCAGACCCTGACATGTCTGTATATGTATGGAGTGTATCATGTCTGTATATATATGGAGTGTATCATGTGTGTAAATGTAAAGAGTGAATCATGTGTGCTTATGTATAGAGTGTAGCATGGGTGTGGAGTGTATCGTGTGGAAGCAAGTTGCCTTTCGATGTGTTCACGCCTCTCACGCCAGAGACCCGGGTTCTATCCCAGACCCAGACATGTGTGTATATGTATAGTATATCATGTGTGCATATGTATAGAGTGTGTGCATATGTGTGGAGTGTATCGTGTGGAAGCAGGTTGCCTTTCGATGTGTTCATTAACCCCCAGTAACTCAGTGGTAATGTAACTCACTTCTCAAGCCAGAGACCCGGGTTCTATCCCTGACATGTGTGTATTTTTGTATTGTGCAATTGTATAGTGTATCATGTCTGTATTTGTATGTATGGAGAGTATCATGTGTGTAAATGTAAAGAGTGTATTATGTGTGCATATGTGTGGAGTGTATCGTGTGCAAGCAAGTTGCCTTTCGATGTGTTCATTAACTGTATGGAATGTATCAAACATCCGAATGTATAGAGTGTATCATGTGTTTAGAGTGTATCATGTCTGTATATGTATGGAGTATATCATGAGTGCAAATGTATGGAGTGTATCATTTGTGCATATATATGGAGTGTATCATGTGTGCATATGTGTGGAGTGTATAATGTGTGCAAGCAGGTTGCCTCCCGGTGTGTCCATCATTTACTAGTAGCTCAGTGGTAATGTGTCTGACCTCTCACACCAGAGACCCGGGTTCTATCCCAGACCCTGACATGTGTGTATATGTATGGAGTGTATCATGTGTGCCTATGTATGAAGTGTATCATGTCTGTATATGTAAAGAGTGTTTCAAGCGTGCATATGTATGAGCTATATCATGTGTGCAAATATGTATATATTGTATCATATCTGTATATGTATGGAATGTATCATGTGTTCATATGTATAGATTGCCTCATGTGTTTGGAGTGTATCATGTATGGAGTATATCATGAATGCATATGTATAGATTGTATCATGTGTTTGGAGTGTATCATGTATGCATATGTATAGATTGTATCATGTATGGAGTATATCATGAGTGCAAATGTATGGACTGTATCATTTGTGCATATGTATGGAGTGTATCATGTCAGCAAATGTATGAACTTTATATGTATAGAGTGTATCATGTGTGCATATGTATGGAGAGTATCACGTCTGTATATGTAAAGAGTGTTTCATGTGTGCATATATATGAACTATATCATGTATGGAGTGTATCGTGTGTGCTTATGTATGGAGTGTATCATGTGTGCAATTATATATAGAATGTATCATGTGTGCATATATATAGAGTGTATAATGTCTGCAAATGTATAGAGTGTAGCATGGGTGTGGAGTGTATCGTGTGGAAGCAAGTTGCCTTTCGATGTGTTCACGCCTCTCACGCCAGAGACCTGGGTTCTATCCCAGACCCTGACATGTGTGTATATGTATGGTATATCATGTGTGCATATGTTTAGATTGCCTCATGTGTGCATATGTGTGGAGTGTATAATGTGTGCAACCAGGTTGCCTCTCGTTGTGTTCATCATCTCCCAGTAGCTCAGTGGTAATGTGTCTGACCTCTCACACCAGAGACCCAGGTTCTTTCCCAGACCCTGACGTGGGTATATGTATGGAGTGTAACATGTCTGCAAATGTATGAACTGTATATGTAAAGAGTGTTTCATGTGTGCATATTTATAGTTTGTATCATGTGTGCATATGTATGGAGTGTATCATGTATGTAGTATGTCATGTGTGCAAATATGTATGGAGTGTATTATGTGTGCATATCTATAGAGTGTGTTTGGTGTAAGCAAGCTGTCTTCTGATGTATGTATGTATATTTATGGAGTGTATCATGTGTGTAAATGTAAAGAGTGAATCATGTGTGCAAATGTATAGAGTGTGTGCATATGTGTGGAGTGTATCGTGTGGAAGCAAGTTGCCTTTCGATGTGTTCATTAAATCCCAGTAGCTCAGTGGTAACGTAAAGCACCTCTCACGCCAGAGACCCACGTTCTATTCCAGACCCTGACATGTGTGTATATGTATAGAGTTTCTCGTGTGTGGAGTGTATTGTGTGCAAGCAAGTTGCCTTTAGATGTGTTCATTAACTCCCAGTAGCTCAGTGGTAATGTAACTAACCTCTCACGCCAGAGACCCGAGTTCTCTCTACATGTTCTACACGTGTGTATTTGTATAGTGTGTGCATATGTATAGAGTGTATAATGTGTGCATGTGTGTAAATGAAAAGACTGTATTATGTGTGGAGTGTATCGTGTACAGGCAAATTGCCTTTCGATGTTTTCATTCAGTGCTAACGTAACTCACCTCTCACACCCAAAACCTGGATTCTATCCCAGACCCTGACGTGTGTATATGTATAGTGTATCATGTATAGAGTTTATCATATATAAATATGTTTGGAGTGTATTGTGTCTGTATATATATGGAGTGTATCATGTGTGTAAATGTAAAGAGTGTATCATGTGTGCATATGTATAGAGTTTGGAGTGTATGCATAGCGAGCGCTCTACCTTTTGAACTAATTCCCCTTTGCACAATCCAAATTGAACATTTTAGACGTGGTCAAAAGAGAAAAAATAAGTTCACATCTGTTCTGTGGTGGCTTCTTTGCCCTGCCTGCCATTTAGTCGTCAAATTGCCTAGAATAGCGTGCTTTTCTTTTGAAGGCCCTACCTAGTCTTGCTCCAGTAAATGTGTGAGGAGCCCTGCATGCCGAATGACGAGTTACTCAGAAATCAATGCACATTGGCTCCGCCTTGGATGGACCTTCTACTACTTACCTGCTAGGCCAGTTTTTTAATTCATCATCTTCATGTCGGGCAGCAGCTCTACACCGTCTTGAGGTTCCATAGTGCAATGGTTAGCACTCTGGATCCAGTGATCCGAGTTCAAATTTCAGTGGGACCTGTTTTTATTTTGCCAGCACCGCACAAAAAAAGCTAAAATAGAATCCTGTTCCCTTGAAGGCCATAGAATGACACTAACTCTGGGTTTTCAAGCACACTGGTAAGAAAATGGCCGGTTAGCTCAGTTGGTTAGAGCGTGGTGCTAATAACGCCAAGGTTGTGGGTTCGATCCCCGTACCGGCCAATTTTTAATCTCTTATGCCTCAGATGCACTTTAGGGCTCAGCTTGGTCTCACAGACATCCCTGCTGCAGGAAAGCTGTGTCATGGCAGCCGAAATAGTTCAGTTGGGAGAACGTTAGACTGAAGATCTAAACGTCACTTGTTTGATCCCGGGTTACGGCAAAACAATGTTGTTGTTCCGTTTTGGGCACAGGGTCAGTTGAATGAAAGTCACCCAAAAAGCCTAGCAGCTACATCTCGCATGCATGCTAAGTGAGCGTTCTACCATTTAAGCTAATTCCCCTTTTCACAATCAAAATTGAACATTTTAGACGAGGTCAAAAAAGAAAAAATAAGATCACATCTGTTCTGTGGTGGCTTCTTTGCCCTGCCTGCCATTTAGTCGTCAAATTGCCTAAAATAGCGTCAATCAATGCACATTGGCTCCGCCTTGGATGGACCTTCTGCTACTTTCCTGCAAGACCAGTTTTTTAATTCATCCTCTTCATCTCGGGCAGCAGCTCTACACCATCTTGAGGTTCCATCGTGTAATGGATAGCACTCTGCATCCAGCGATATAAGTTCAAAACTAGGTGGGACCTGTTTTTTTTTCTCAGTTGGGAGAGCGTTAGACTGAAGATCTAAAGGGCCCTGGTTCGATCCCGGGTTTCGGCAAAGCAATGTTGTTATTCTGTTTTGGGCACAGGGTCAGTTGAATGAAAGTCACCCAAAAAGCCTAGCCGCTTCACGCCTTAAGTCCACCTGCTTCCATTTGACCAAAACGCTATCTTCCTCCCAGGTGGTCACATCGCTTCTGGTGATGATTCCTATGGCCTAATCAACAGCACTCTGCTATATATTTAGTGCTTTGATTTCTCACTGCGGATGCGCCATCGAATAAAAGAAAACTGTGACTTGATAGGGCTTCTGATGGATTGCAATGATTAGTACTACACAGAACTGGCAAAGTTGACGTAAGGAGTTTCGCTCTAAACCCTCAAGGTGCAACCAACTTTGCAATAAAAGCCAGTGTGAAAGGCATGAAAACAGAAGTGGAGAATGCAGTCATCGATCCAGCTACCTCTCGCATGCATGCAAAGCGAGCGTTCTTCCATTTGAGCTAATTCCCCTTTTCACAATCAAACTTGAACATTTTAGACGTGGTCAAAAAAGAAAAAATAAGATCACATCTGTTCTGTGGTGGCTTCTTTGCCCTGCCTGCCATTTAGTTGTCAAATTGTCTAGATTAGCGTGCTTTTCTTTTGAAGGCCCTACCTAGTCCTGCTCCAGTAAATGTGTCAGGAGCCCTGCACTGGCCAAATTTTTACTCTCTTATGCATCAGATGCACTTAATAGCTCAGTTGGGAGAGCGTTAGACTGAAGATCTCAAGGTCCCTGGTTCGATCCCGGGTTCCGGCAAAGCAATGTTGTTGTTTTGGGCACAGGGACAGTTGAATGAAAGTCACCCAAAAGCCTAGCCGCTTCACCCTTAAGTCCACCTGCTTCCATTTGACCAAAATGCTATCTTCCTCCCAGGTGGTCACATCGCTTCTGGTGATGATTCCTATGGCCTAATCGACAGCACTCTGCTATATATTTAGCGCTTTGATTTCCCACTGCGGACGCGCCATCGAATAAAAGAAAACTGTGACTTGATAGGGCTTCTGAAGGATTGCAATGATTAGTACTACACAGAACCGGCAAAGCTGACGTAAGAAAATTCGCTCTAAACCCTCCAGGTGCAACCAGCTTTGCAATAAAAGCCAGTGTGAAAGGCATGAAAACAGAAGTGGAGAATGCAGGCATCGATCCAGCTACCTCTCGCATGCATGCAAGTTGAGCGTTCTACCATTTGAGCTTATTCCCCTTTTCACAATCAAACTTGAACATTTTACACGTGGTCAAAAAAGAAAAAATAAGATCACATCTGTTCTGTGGTGGCTTCTTTGCCTAGAATAGCGTGCTTTTCTTTTAAAGGCCCTACCTAGTCCTGCTCCAGTAAATGTGTCAGGAGCCCTGCACTGGCCAAATTTTTACTCTCTTATGCCTCAGATGCACTTAAGGGCTCAGCTTGGTCTCACAGATATCCCTGCTGCAGGAAAGCAGTGTTATGGCAGCAGAAATAGCTCAATTGGCAGAACATTAGACTGAAGATCTAAAGGTCCCTGGTTAGATCCCGGGTTCCGGCAATGTTGTTGTTCTGTTTTGGGCACCGGGACAGTTGAATGAAAGTCACCCAAAAAGCCTAGCCGCTTCACCCTTAAGTCCACCTGCTTCCATTTGACCAAAATGCTATCTTCCTCCCAGGTGGTCACATCGCTTCTGGTGATGATTCCTATGGCCTAATCGACAGCACTCTGCTATATATTTAGCGCTTTGATTTCCCACTGCGGACGCGCCATCGAATAAAAGAAAACTGTGACTTGATAGGGCTTCTGAAGGATTGCAATGATTAGTACTACACAGAACCGGCAAAGCTGACGTAAGGAAATTCGCTCTAAACCCTCCAGGTGCAACCAGCTTTGCGATAAAAGCCAGTGTGAAAGGCATGAAAACAGAAGTGGAGAATGGAGGCATCGATCCAGCTACCTCTCGCATGCATGCAAAGCGAGCGTTCTACCATTTGAGCTTATTCCCCTTTTCACAATCAAACTTGAACATTTTACACGTGGTCAAAAAAGAAAAAATAAGATCACATCTGTTCTGTGGTGGCTTCTTTGCCCTGCCTGCCATTTAGTCGTCAAATTGCCTAGACTAGTGTGCTTTTCTTTTGAAGGCCCTACCTAGTCCTGCTCCAGTAAATGTGTCAGGAGTCCTGCACTGGCCAAATTTTTACTCTCTTATGCCTCAGATGCTTTTAAGGGCTCAGCTTGGTCTCACAGACATCCCTGCAGCAGGAAAGCTGTGTTATAGCATCCGAAATAGCTCAGTTGGGAGAGCGTTAGACTGAAGATCTAAAGGTCCCTGGTTCGATCCTGGGTTTTGGCAAAGCAATGTTGTTGTTCTGTTTTGGGCACAGGGACAGTTGAATGAAAGTCACCCAAAAAGCCTAGCCGCTTCAACCTTAAGTCCACCTGCTTCCATTTGACCAAAATGCTATCTTCCTCCCAGGTGGTCACATCGCTTCTGGTGATGATTCCTATGACCTAATCGACAGCACTCTGCTATATATTTAGTGCTTTGATTTCCCACTGCAGACGCGCCATCGAATAAAAGAAAACTGTGACTTGATAGGGCTTCTGAAGGATTGCAATGATTAGTACTACACAGAACCGGCAAAGCTGACGTAAGGAAATTCGCTCTAAACCCTCCAGGTGCAACCAGCTTTGCAATAAAAGCCAGTGTGAAAGGCATGAAAAAAGAAATGGAGAATGCAGGCATCGATCCAGCTACCTCTCACATGCATGCAAAGCGAGCGTTCTACCATTTGAGCTAATTCCCCTTTTCACAATCAAACTTGAACATTTTACACGTGGTCAAAAAAGAAAAAATAAGATCACATCTGTTCTGTGGTGGCTTCTTTGCCCTGCCTGCCATTTAGTCGTCAAATTGCCTAGACTAGTGTGCTTTTCTTTTGAAGGCCCTACCTAGTCCTGCTCCAGTAAATGTGTCAGGAGCCCTGCACTGGCCAATTTTTTACTCTCTTATGCCTCAGATGCACTTAAGGGCTCAGCTTGGTCTCACAGACATCCATGCTGCAGGAAAGCTGTGTTATGGCAGCAGAAATAGTTCAGTTGGGAGAACGTTAGACTGAAGATCTAAAGGTACCTGGTTAGATCCCGGATTCCGGCAAAGCAATATTGTTGTTCTGTTTTGGGCACAGGGACAGTTGAATGAAAGTCACCCAAAAAGCCTAGCCGCTTCACCCTTAAGTCCACCTGCTTCCATTTGACCAAAATGCTATCTTCCTCCCAGGTGGTCACATCGCTTCTTTTGATGATTCCTATGGCCTAATCGACAGCACTCTGCTATATATTTAGCGCTTTGATTTCCCACTGCGGACTCGCATTCGAATAAAAGAAAACTGTGACTTGATAGGGCTTCGGAAGGATTGCAATGATTAGTACTACACAGAACCGGCAAAGCTGACGTAAGGAAATTCGCTCTAAACCCTCCAGGTGCAACCAGCTTTGCAATAAAAGCCAGTGTGAAAGGGATGAAAACAGAAGTGGAGAATGCAGGCATCGATCCAGCTACCTCTCGCATGCATGCAAGTTGAGCGTTCTACCATTTGAGCTAATTGCCCTTTTCACAATCAAAATTGAACATTTTAGACGTGGTGAAAAAAGAAAAAATAAGATCACATCTGTTCTGTGGTGGCTTCTTTGCCCTGCCTGAGATTTAGTCGTCAAATTGCCTAGTATAGAGTGCTTTTCTTTTGAAGGCCCTACCTAGTCCTGCTCCAGTAAATGTGTCAGGAGCCCTGCACTGGCCAAATTTTTACTCTTTTATGCCTCAGATGCACTTAAGGGCTCAGCTTGGTCTCACAGACATCCCTGCTGCAGGAAAGCTGTGTTATGGCAGCAGAAATAGCTCAGTTGTTAGAGAGTTAGCCTGAAGATCTAAAGGTCACTTGTTCGATCCCGGGTTTCGGCAAAGCAATGTTTTTGATCTGTTTTGGGCACAGGGACAGTTGAATGAAAGTCACCCAAAAAGCGTAGCCGCTTCACCCTTAAGTCCACCTGCTTCCACTTGACCAAAATGCTATCTTCCTCCCAGGTGGTCACATCGCTTCTGGTGATGATTCCTATGGCCTAATCGACAGCACTCTGCTATATATTTAGTGCTTTGATTTCCCACTGCGGACGCGCCATAGAATAAAAGAAAACTGTGACTTGATAGGGCTTCTGAAGGATTGCAATGATTAGTACTACACAGAACCGGCAAAGCTGACGTAAGGAAATTCGCTCTAAACCCTCCAGGTGCAACCAGCTTTGCAATAAAAGCCAGTGTGAAACGCATGAAAACAGAAGTGGAGAATGCAGGCATCGATCCAGCTACCTCTCGCATGCATGCAAAGCGAGTGTTCTACCATTTGAGCTAATTCCCCTTTTCAAAATCAAAATTGAACATTTTAGACGTGGTCAAAAAAGAAAAAAATAAGATCACATCTGTTTTGTGGTGGTTTCTTTGCCCTGCCTGCCATTTAGTCGTCAAATTGCCTAGAATAGCGTGCTTTTCTTTTGAAGGCCCTACCTAGTCCTGCTCCAGTAAATGTGTCAGGAGCCCTGCACTGGCCAAATTTTTACTCTCTTATGCCTCAGATGCACTTAAGGGCTCAGCTTGGTCTCACAGACATCCATGCTGCAGGAAAGCTGTGTTATGGCAGCAGAAATAGCTCAGTTGGGAGAACGTTAGACTGAAGATCTAAAAGTCCCTGGTTCGATCCCGGATTCCGGCAAAGCAATATTGTTGTTCAGTTTTGGGCACAGGGACAGTTGAATGAAAGTCACCCAAAAAGCCTAGCCGCTTCACCCTTAAGTCCACCTGCTTCCATTTGACCAAAATGCTATCTTCCTCCCAGGTGGTCACATCGCTTCTGGTGATGATTCCTATGGCCTAATCGACAGCACTCTGCTATATATTTAGCGCTTTGATTTCCCACTGCAAACGCGCCATCGAATCAAAGAAAACTGTGACTTGATAGGGCTTCTGAAGGATTGCAATGATTAGTACTACACAGAACCGGCAAAGTTGACGTAAGGAAATCAGCTCTAAACCCTCCAGGTGCAACCACCTTTGCAATAAAAGCCAGTGTGAAAGGCATGAAAACAGATGTGGAGAATGCAGGCATCGATCCAGCTACCTCTTGCATGCATGCAAAGCGAGCGTCCTACCATTTGAGATAATTCCCCATTTCACATTCAAAATTGAACATTTTAGACATTGTCAAAAAAGAAAAAATAAGATCACATCTGTTCTGTGGTGGCTTCTTTGCCCTGCCTGCCATTTAGTCGTCAAATTGCCTAGACTTGTGTGCTTTTCTTTTGAAGGCCCTACCTAGTCCTGCTCCAGTAAATGTGTCAGGAGCCCTGCACTGGCCAAATTTTTACTCTCTTATGCCTCAGATGCTTTTAAGGGCTCAGCTTGGTCTCACAGACATCCCTGCTGCAGGAAAGCTGTGTTAAGGCAGCAGAAATAGCTCAGTTGGGAGAGCGTTAGACTGAAGATCTAAAGGTCCCTGGTTCAATCCCGGGTTTCGGCAAAGCAATGTTGTTGTTCTGTTTTGGGCACAGGGACAGTAGAATGAAAGTCACCCAAAAAGCCTAGCCGCTTCACCCTTAAGTCCACCTGCTTCCATTTGACCAAAACGCTATCTTCCTTCTAGGTGGTCACATCGCTTCTGGTGATGATTCCTATGGCCTAATCGACAGCACTCTGCTATATATTTAGTGTTTTGATTTCCCACTGCGGACGCGCCATCGAATAAAAGAAAACTGTGACTTGATAGGGCTTCTGAAGGATTGCAATGATTAGTACTACACAGAACCGGCAAAGCTGACGTAAGGAAATTCGCTCTAAACCCTCCAGGTGCAACCAGCTTTGCAATAAAAGCCAGTGTGAAAGGCATGAAAACAGAAGTGGAGAATGCAGGCATCGATGCAGCTACCTCTCGCATGCATGCAAAGCGAGCGTCCTACCATTTGAGATAATTCCCCATTTCACATTCAAAATTGAACATTTTAGACATTGTCAAAAAAGAAAAAATAAGATCACATCTGTTCTGTGGTGGCTTCTTTGCCCTGCCTGCCATTTAGTCGTCAAATTGCCTAGACTTGTGTGCTTTTCTTTTGAAGGCCCTACCTAGTCCTGCTCCAGTAAATGTGTCAGGAGCCCTGCACTGGCCAAATTTTTACTCTCTTATGCCTCAGATGCTTTTAAGGGCTCAGCTTGGTCTCACAGACATCCCTGCTGCAGGAAAGCTGTGTTAAGGCAGCAGAAATAGCTCAGTTGGGAGAGCGTTAGACTGAAGATCTAAAGGTCCCTGGTTCAATCCCGGGTTTCGGCAAAGCAATGTTGTTGTTCTGTTTTGGGCACAGGGACAGTAGAATGAAAGTCACCCAAAAAGCCTAGCCGCTTCACCCTTAAGTCCACCTGCTTCCATTTGACCAAAACGCTATCTTCCTTCCAGGTGGTCACATCGCTTCTGGTGATGATTCCTATGGCCTAATCGACAGCACTCTGCTATATATTTAGTGTTTTGATTTCCCACTGCGGACGCGCCATCGAATAAAAGAAAACTGTGACTTGATAGGGCTTCTGAAGGATTGCAATGATTAGTACTACACAGAACCGGCAAAGCTGACGTAAGGAAATTCGCTCTAAACCCTCCAGGTGCAACCAGCTTTGCAATAAAAGCCAGTGTGAAAGGCATGAAAACAGAAGTGGAGAATGCAGGCATCGATGCAGCTACCTCTCGCATGCATGCAAAGCGAGTGTTCTATCATTTGAGCTAATTCCACTTTTCAAAATCAAAATTGAACATTTTAGACGTGGTCAAAAAGAAAAAATAAGATCACATCTGTTCTGTGGTGGCTTCTTTGCCCTGCCTGCCATTTAGTCGTCAAATTGCCTACAATAGCGTGCTTTTCTTTTGAAGGCCCTACCTAGTCCTGCTCCAGTAAATGTGTGAGGAGCCCTGCATGCCGAATGACGAGTTACTCAGAAATCAATGCACATCGGCTCCGCCTTGGATGGACCTTCTGCTACTTTCCTGCAAGGCGAGTTTTTTAATTCATCATCTTCATGTCGGGCAGCAGCTCTACATCATCTTGAGGTTCCATGGTGTAATGGTTGGCACTCTGGACTCTGAATCCAGTGATCAGAGTTCAAATCTCGGTGGTACCTTGTTTTTATTTTGCCAGCACCGCACAAAAAAAGGTAAAATAGCATCCTGTTCCCTTGAAGGCCATATAATGACACTAACTTTGGGTTTTCCAGCACAGTAGTAAGAAAACGGCCGGTTAGCTCAGTTGGTTAGAGCGTGGTGCTAATAACGCCAAGGTCACGGGTTTGATCCCCCTACTGGCCAAATTTTTACTCTCAGATGCACTTAAGGGCTCAGCTTGGTCTCACAGACATCCCTGCTGCAGGAAAGCTGTGTTATGGCAGCCGAAATAGCTCAGTTGGCAGAGTTAGACTGAAGTTCAAAAGTTCCCTTGTTCGATCCCGGGTTTCGGCAAAGCAATGTTGTTGATCTGTTTTGGGCACAGGGACAGTTGAATGAAAGTCACCCAAAAAGCCTAGCCGCTTCACCCTTAAGTCCACCTGCTTATATTTCACCAAAACGCTATCTTCCTCCCAGGTGGTCACATCGTTTCTGTTGATGATTCCTGTGGCCTAATCGACAGCACTCTGCTATATATTTAGCGCTTTGATTTCCCACTGCGGACGCGCCATCGAATAAAAGAAAACTGTGACTTGATAGGGCTTCTGAAGGATTGCAATGATTAGTACTACACAGAACCGGCAAAGTTGACGTAAGGAAATTCGCTCTAAACCCTCCAGGTGCAACCATCTTTGCAATAAAAGCCAGTGTGAAAGGCATGAAAACAGATGTGGAGATTGCAGGCATCGATCCAGCTACCTCTTGCATGCATGCAAAGCGAGCGTCCTACCATTTGAGATAATTCCCCATTTCACATTCAAAATTGAACATTTTAGACATTGTCAAAAAAGAAAAAATAAGATCACATCTGTTCTGTGGTGGCTTCTTTGCCCTGCCTGCCATTTAGTCGTCAAATTGCCTAGACTTGTGTGCTTTTCTTTTGAAGGCCCTACCTAGTCCTGCTCCAGTAAATGTGTCAGGAGCCCTGCACTGGCCAAATTTTTACTCTCTTATGCCTCAGATGCTTTTAAGGGCTCAGCTTGTTCTCACAGACATCCCTGCTGCAGGAAAGCTGTGTTATGGCAGCAGAAATAGCTCAGTTGGGAGAGCGTTAAACTGAAGATCTAAAGGTCCCTGGTTCAATCCCGGGTTTCGGCAAAGCAATGTTGTTGTTCTGTTTTGGGCACAGGGACAGTAGAATGAAAGTCACCCAAAAAGCCTAGCCGCTTCACCCTTAAGTCCACCTGCTTCCATTTGACCAAAACGCTATCTTCCTTCCAGGTGGTCACATCGCTTCTGGTGATGATTCCTATGGCCTAATCGACAGCACTCTGCTATATATTTAGTGTTTTGATTTCCCACTGCGGACACGCCATCGAATAAAAGAAAACTGTGACTTGATAGGGCTTCTGAAGGATTGCAATGATTAGTACTACACAGAACCGGCAAAGCTGACGTAAGGAAATTCGCTCTAAACCCTCCAGGTGCAACCAGCTTTGCAATAAAAGCCAGTGTGAAAGGCATGAAAACAGAAGTGGAGAATGCAGGCATCGATGCAGCTACCTCTCGCATGCATGCAAAGCGAGTGTTCTACCATTTGAGCTAATTCCACTTTTCAAAATCAAAATTGAACATTTTAGACGTGGTCAAAAAGAAAAAATAAGATCACATCTGTTCTGTGGTGGCTTCTTTGCCCTGCCTGCCATTTAGTCGTCAAATTGCCTAGAATAGCGTGCTTTTCTTTTGAAGTCCCTACCTAGTCCTGCTCCAGTAAATGTGTGAGGAGCCCTGCATGCCGAATGACGAGTTACTCAGAAATCAATGCACATCGGCTCCGCCTTGGATGGACCTTCTGCTACTTTCCTGCAAGGCGAGTTTTTTAATTCATCATCTTCATGTCGGGCAGCAGCTCTACATCATCTTGAGGTTCCATGGTGTAATGGTTGGCACTCTGGACTCTGAATCCAGTGATCAGAGTTCAAATCTCGGTGGTACCTTGTTTTTATTTTGCCAGCACCGCACAAAAAAAGGTAAAATAGCATCCTGTTCCCTTGAAGGCCATATAATGACACTAACTTTGGGTTTTCCAGCACAGTAGTAAGAAAACGGCCGGTTAGCTCAGTTGGTTAGAGCGTGGTGCTAATAACGCCAAGGTCACGGGTTTGATCCCCCTACTGGCCAAATTTTTACTCTCAGATGCACTTAAGGGCTCAGCTTGGTCTCACAGACATCCCTGCTGCAGGAAAGCTGTGTTATGGCAGCCGAAATAGCTCAGTTGGCAGAGTTAGACTGAAGTTCAAAAGTTCCCTTGTTCGATCCCGGGTTTCGGCAAAGCAATGTTGTTGATCTGTTTTGGGCACAGGGACAGTTGAATGAAAGTCACCCAAAAAGCCTAGCCGCTTCACCCTTAAGTCCACCTGCTTATATTTCACCAAAACGCTATCTTCCTCCCAGGTGGTCACATCGTTTCTGTTGATGATTCCTAAGGCCTAATCGACGGCACTCTGCTATATATTTAGTGCTTTGATTTTCCACTGCGGACGCGCCATCGAATAAAAGAAAACTGTGACTTGATAGGGCTTCTGAAGGATTGCAATGATTAGTACTACACAGAACCGGCAAAGCTGACGTAAGGAAATTCGCTCTAAACCCTCCAGGTGCAACCATCTTTGCAATAAAAGCCAGTGTGAAAGGCATGAAAACAGATGTGGAGATTGCAGGCATCGATCCAGCTACCTCTTGCATGCATGCAAAGCGAGCGTCCTACCATTTGAGATAATTCCCCATTTCACATTCAAAATTGAACATTTTAGACATGGTCAAAAAAGAAAAAATAAGATCACATCTGTTCTGTGGTGGCTTCTTTGCCCTGCCTGCCATTTAGTCGTCAAATTGCCTAGACTTGTGTGCTTTTCTTTTGAAGGCCCTACCTAGTCCTGCTCCAGTAAATGTGTCAGGAGCCCTGCACTGGCCAAATTTTTACTCTCTTATGCCTCAGATGCTTTTAAGGGCTCAGCTTGGTCTCACAGACATCCCTGCTGCAGGAAAGCTGTGTTATGGCAGCAGAAATAGCTCAGTTGGGAGAGCGTTAAACTGAAGATCTAAAGGTCCCTGGTTCAATCCCGGGTTTCGGCAAAGCAATGTTGTTGTTCTGTTTTGGGCACAGGGACAGTTGAATGAAAGTCACCCAAAAAGCCTAGCCGCTTCACCCTTAAGTCCACCTGCTTCCATTTGACCAAAACGCTATCTTCCTCCCAGGTGGTCACATCGCTTCTGGTGATGATTCCTATGGCCTAATCGACAGCACTCTGCTATATATTTAGTGTTTTGATTTCCCACTGCGGACGCGCCATCGAATAAAAGAAAACTGTGACTTGATAGGGCTTCTGAAGGATTGCAATGATTAGTACTACACAGAACCGGCAAAGCTGACGTAAGGAAATTCGCTCTAAACCCTCCAGGTGCAACCAGCTTTGCAATAAAAGCCAGTGTGAAAGGCATGAAAACAGAAGTGGAGAATGCAGGCATCGATGCAGCTACCTCTCGCATGCATGCAAAGCGAGTGTTCTACCATTTGAGCTAATTCCACTTTTCAAAATCAAAATTGAACATTTTAGACGTGGTCAAAAAGAAAAAATAAGATCACATCTGTTCTGTGGTGGCTTCTTTGCCCTGCCTGCCATTTAGTCGTCAAATTGCCTAGAATAGCGTGCTTTTCTTTTGAAGTCCCTACCTAGTCCTGCTCCAGTAAATGTGTCAGGAGCCCTGCACTGGCCAAATTTTTACTCTTTTATGCCTCAGATGCACTTAAGGGCTCAGCTTGGTCTCACAGACATCCCTGCTGCAGGAAAGCTCAGTTGGGAGAGAGTTAGACTGAAGATCTAAAGGTCCCTTGTTTGATCCCGGGTTTCGGGAAAGCAATGTTGTTGATCTGTTTTGGGCACAGGGACAGTTGAATGAAAGTCACCCAAAAAGCCTAGCCGCTTCACCCTTAAGTCCACCTGCTTCCATTTGACCAAAACGCTATCTTCCTCCCAGGTGGTCACATCGCTTCTGGTGATGATTCCTATGGCCTAATCGACAGCACTCTGCTATATATTTAGCGCTTTGATTTCCCACTGCAAACGCGCCATCGAATCAAAGAAAACTGTGACTTGATAGGGCTTCTGAAGGATTGCAATGATTAGTACTACACAGAACCGGCAAAGCTGACGTAAGGAAATTCACTCTAAACCCTCCAGGTGCAACCAGCTTTGCAATGAAAGCCAGTGTGAAAGGCATGAAAACAGAAGTGGAGAATGCAGGCATCGATCCAGCTACCTCTCGCATGCATGCAAAGCGTGCGTTCTACCATTTGAGCTAATTCCCCTTTTCACAATCAAACTTGAACATTTTACACGTGGTCAAAAAAGAAAAAATAAGATCGCATCTGTTTTGTGGTGGCTTCTTTGCCCTGCCTGCCATTTAGTCATCAAATTGCCTAGAATAGCGTGCTTTTCTTTTGAAGGCCCTACCTAGTCCTGCTCCAGTAAATGTGTCAGGAGCTCTGCACTGGCCAAATTTTTACTGTTTTATGCCTCAGATGCACTTAAGGGCTCAGCTTGGTCTCACAGACATCCCTGCTGCAGGAAGGCTGTGTTATGGCAGCAGAAATAGCTCAGTTGGGAGAGAGTTAGACTGAAGATCTAAAGGTCCCTTGTTCGATCCCGGGATTCGGCAAAGCAATGTTGTTGATCTGTTTTGGGCACAGGGACAGTTGAATGAAAGTCACCCAAAAAGCCTAGCTGCTTCACCCTTAAGTCCACCTGCTTCCATTTGACCAAAATGCTATCTTCCTCCCAGGTGGTCACATCGCTTCTGGTGATGATTCCTATGGCCTAATCGACAGCACTCTGCTATATATTTAGCGCTTTGATTTCCCACTGCGGACGCGGCATCGAATCAAAGAAAACTGTGACTTGATAGGGCTTCTGAAGGATTGCAATGATTAGTACTACACAGAACCGGCAAAGCTGACGTAAGGAAATTCACTCTAAACCCTCCAGGTGCAACCAGCTTTGCAATAAAAGCCAGTGTGAAAGGCATGAAAACAGAAGTGGAGAATGCAGGCATCGATCCAGCTACCTCTCGCATGCATGCAAAGCGTGCGTTCTACCATTTGAGCTAATTCCCCTTTTCACAACCAAACTTGAACATTTTACACGTGGTCAAAAAAGAAAAAATAAGATCACATCTGTTTTGTGGTGGCTTCTTTGCCCTGCCTGCCATTTAGTCATCAAATTGCCTAGAATAGCGTGCTTTTCTTTTGAAGGCCCTACCTAGTCCTGCTCCAGTAAATGTGTGAGGAGCCCTGCATGCCGAATGACGAGTTACTCAGAAATCAATGCACATCGGCTCCGCCTTGGATGGACCTTCTGCTACTTTCCTGCAAGGCAAGTTTTTTAATTCATCATCTTCATGTCGGGCAGCAGCTCTACATCATCTTGAGGTTCCTTGGTGTAATGGTTGGCACTCTGGACTCTGAATCCAGTGATCAGAGTTCAAATCTCGGTGGTACCTTGTTTTTATTTTGCCAGCACCGCACAAAAAAAGGTAAAACAGCATCCTGTTCCCTTGAAGGCCATAGAATGACACTAACTTTGGGTTTTCCAGCACAGTAGCAAGAAAACGGCCGGTTAGCTCAGTTGGTTAGAGCGTGGTGCTAATAATGCCAAGGTCGCGGGTTCGATCCCCCTACTGGCCAAATTTTTACTCTCAGATGCATTTAAGGGCTCAGCTTGGTCTCACAGACATCCCTGCTGCAGGAAAGCTGTGTTATGGCAGCCGATATAGCTCAGTTGGGAGAGCGTTAGACTGAAGATCTAAAGGGCCCTGGTTCGATCCTGGGTTTTGGCAAAACAATGTTGTTGTTCTGTTTTGGGCATGAATGAAAGTCACCCAAAAAGCCTAGCCGCTTCACGCTTAAGTCCACCAGCTTCCATTTGACCAAAACACTATCTTCCTCCCAGGTGGTCACATCGCTTCTGGTGATGATTCCTATGGCCTAATCGACAGCACTCTGCTATATATTTAGTGCTTTGATTTCCCACTGCGGACGCGCCATCGAATAAAAGAAAACTGTGACTTGATAGGGCTTCTGAAGGATTGCAATGATTAGTACTACACAGAACCGGCAAAGCTGACGTAAGGAAATTCGCTCTAAACCCTCCAGGTGCAACCAGCTTTGCAATAAAAGGCAGAGTGAAAGGCATGAAAACAGAAATGGAGAATGCAGGTATCGATCCAGCTTCCTCTCGCATACATGCAAATTGAGCGTTCTACAATTTGAGCTAAAACCCCTTTTCACAATCAACCTTGAACATTTTAGACGTGGTCAAAAAAGAAAAAATAAGATCACATCTGTTCTGTGGTGGCTTCTTTGCCCTGCCTGCCATTTAGTCGTCAAATTGCCTAGAATAGCGTGCTTTTCTTTTGAAGGCCCTACCTAGTCCTGCTCCAGTAAATGTGTGAGGAGCCCTGCACTGGCCAAATTTTTACTCTCTTATGCCTCAGATGCACTTAAGGGCTCAGCTTGGTCTCACAGACATCCCTGCTGCAGGAAATCTGTGTTATGGCAGCCGAAATAGCTCAGTTGGGAGAGCGTTAGACTGAAGATCTAAAGGTCCCTGGTTCGATCCCGGGTTTCGGCAAAGCAATGTTATTGTTCTGTTTTGGGCACAGGGACAGTTGAATGAAAGTCACCCAAATAGCCTAGCTGCTTCACCCTTAAGTCCACCTGCTTATATTTGACCAAAACGCTATCTTCCTCCCAGGTGGTCACATCGTTTCTGTTGATGATTCCCATGGCCTAATCGACAGCACTCTGCTATATATTTAGCGCTTTGATTTCCCACTGCGGACGCGGCATCGAATCAAAGAAAACTGTGACTTGATAGGGCTTCTGAAGGATTGCAATGATTAGTACTACACAGAACCGGCAAAGCTGACGTAAGAAAATTCGCTCTAAACCCTCCAGGTGCAACCAGCTTTGCAATAAAAGCCAGTGTGAAAGGCATGAAAAGAGAAGTGGAGAATGCAGACATCGATCCAGCTACCTCTCGCTTGCATGCAAAGCGAGCGTTCTACCATTTGAGCTAATTCCCCTTTTCACAAGCAAACTTGAACATTTTACACGTGGTCAAAAAATAAAAAATAAGATCACATCTGTTCTGTGGTGGCTTCTTTGCCCTGCCTGCCATTTAGTCGTCAAATTGCCTAGAATAGCGTGCTTTTCTTTTGAAGGCCCTACCTAGTCCTGCTCCAGTAAATGTGTCAGGAGCCCTGCACTGGCCAAATTTTTACTCTCTTATGCCTCAGATGCACTTAAGGGCTCAGCTTGGTCTCACAGACATCCCTGCTGCAGGAAAGCTCAGTTGGGAGAGAGTTAGACTGAAGATCTAAAGGTCCCTTGTTTGATCCCGGGTTTCGGGAAAGCAATGTTGTTGATCTGTTTTGGGCACAGGGACAGTTGAATGAAAGTCACCCAAAAAGCCTAGCCGCATCACCCTTAAGTCCACCTGCTTCCATTTGACCAAAACGCTATCTTCCTCCCAGGTGGTCACATCGCTTCTGGTGATGATTCCTATGGCCTAATCGACAGCACTCTGCTATATATTTAGCGCTTTGATTTCCCACTGCAAACGCGCCATCGAATCAAAGAAAACTGTGACTTGATAGGGCTTCTGAAGGATTGCAATGATTAGTACTACACAGAACCGGCAAAGCTGACGTAAGGAAATTCACTCTAAACCCTCCAGGTGCAACCAGCTTTGCAATGAAAGCCAGTGTGAAAGGCATGAAAACAGAAGTGGAGAATGCAGGCATCGATCCAGCTACCTCTCGCATGCATGCAAAGCGTGCGTTCTACCATTTGAGCTAATTCCCCTTTTCACGATCAAACTTGAACATTTTACACGTGGTCAAAAAAGAAAAAATAAGATCACATCTGTTTTGTGGTGGCTTCTTTGCCCTGCCTGCCATTTAGTCATCAAATTGCCTAGAATAGCGTGCTTTTCTTTTGAAGGCCCTACCTAGTCCTGCTCCAGTAAATGTGTCAGGAGCTCTGCACTGGCCAAATTTTTACTGTTTTATGCCTCAGATGCACTTAAGGGCTCAGCTTGGTCTCACAGACATCCCTGCTGCAGGAAGGCTGTGTTATGGCAGCAGAAATAGCTCAGTTGGGAGAGGGTTAGACTGAAGATCTAAAAGTCCCTTGTTCGATCCCGGGATTCGGCAAAGCAATGTTGTTGATCTGTTTTGGGCACAGGGACAGTTGAATGAAAGTCACCCAAAAAGCCTAGCTGCTTCACCCTTAAGTCCACCTGCTTCCATTTGACCAAAATGCTATCTTCCTCCCAGGTGGTCACATCGCTTCTGGTGATGATTCCTATGGCCTAATCGACAGCACTCTGCTATATATTTAGCGCTTTGATTTCCCACTGCGGACGCGGCATCGAATCAAAGAAAACTGTGACTTGATAGGGCTTCTGAAGGATTGCAATGATTAGTACTACACAGAACCAGCAAAGCTGACGTAAGAAAATTCGCTCTAAACCCTCCAGGTGCAACCAGCTTTGCAATAAAAGCCAGTGTGAAAGGCATGAAAAGAGAAGTGGAGAATGCAGGCATCGATCCAGCTACCTCTCGCTTGCATGCAAAGCGAGCGTTCTACCATTTGAGCTAATTCCCCTTTTCACAATCAAACTTGAACATTTTACACGTGGTCAAAAAAGAAAAAATAAGATCACATCTGTTCTGTGGTGGCTTCTTTGCCCTGCCTGACATTTAGTCGTCAAATTGCCTAGAATAGCGTGCTTTTCTTTTGAAGGCCCTACCTAGTCCTTGCTCCAGTATATGTGTCAGGAGCCCTGCACTGGCCAAATTTTTACTCTTTTATGCCTCAGATGCTTTTAAGGGCTCAGCTTGGTCTCACAGACATCCCTGCTGCAGGAAAGCTCAGTTGGGAGAGAGTTAGACTGAAGATCTAAAGGTCCCTTGTTTGATCCCGGGTTTCGGGAAAGCAAAGTTGTTGATCTGTTTTGGGCACAGGGACAGTTGAATGAAAGTCACCCAAAAAGCCTAGCCGCTTCACCCTTAAGTCCACCTGCTTCCATTTGACCAAAACGCTATCTTCCTCCCAGGTGGTCACATCGCTTCTGGTGATGATTCCTATGGCCTAATCGACAGCACTCTGCTATATATTTAGCGCTTTGATTTCCCACTGCAAACGCGCCATCGAATCAAAGAAAACTGTGACTTGATAGGGCTTCTGAAGGATTGCAATGATTAGTACTACACAGAACCGGCAAAGCTGACGTAAGGAAATTCACTCTAAACCCTCCAGGTGCAACCAGCTTTGCAATAAAAGCCAGTGTGAAAGGCATGAAAACAGAAGTGGAGAATGCAGGCATCGATCCAGCTACCTCTCGCATGCATGCAAAGCGTGCGTTCTACCATTTGAGCTAATTCCCCTTTTCACAATCAAACTTGAACATTTTACACGTGGTCAAAAAAGAAAAAATAAGATCACATCTGTTCTGTGGTGGCTTCTTTGCCCTGCCTGCCATTTAGTCATCAAATTGCCTAGAATAGCGTGCTTTTCTTTTGAAGGCCCTACCTAGTCCTGCTCCAGTAAATGTGTCAGGAGCTCTGCACTGGCCAAATTTTTACTGTTTTATGCCTCAGATGCACTTAAGGGCTCAGCTTGGTCTCACAGACATCCCTGCTGCAGGAAGGCTGTGTTATGGCAGCAGAAATAGCTCAGTTGGGAGAGAGTTAGACTGAAGATCTAAAGGTCCCTTGTTCGATCCCGGGATTCGGCAAAGCAATGTTGTTGATCTGTTTTGGGCACAGGGACAGTTGAATGAAAGTCACCCAAAAAGCCTAGCTGCTTCACCCTTAAGTCCACCTGCTTCCATTTGACCAAAATGCTATCTTCCTCCCAGGTGGTCACATCGCTTCTGGTGATGATTCCTATGGCCTAATCGACAGCACTCTGCTATATATTTAGCGCTTTGATTTCCCACTGCGGACGCGGCATCGAATCAAAGAAAACTGTGACTTGATAGGGCTTCTGAAGGATTGCAATGATTAGTACTACACAGAACCGGCAAAGCTGACGTAAGAAAATTCGCTCTAAACCCTCCAGGTGCAACCAGCTTTGCAATAAAAGCCAGTGTGAAAGGCATGAAAAGAGAAGTGGAGAATGCAGGCATCGATCCAGCTACCTCTCGCTTGCATGCAAAGCGAGCGTTCTACCATTTGAGCTAATTCCCCTTTTCACAATCAAACTTGAACATTTTACACGTGGTCAAAAAAGAAAAAATAAGATCACATCTGTTCTGTGGTGGCTTCTTTGCCCTGCCTGACATTTAGTCGTCAAATTGCCTAGAATAGCGTGCTTTTCTTTTGAAGGCCCTACCTAGTCTTGCTCCAGTATATGTGTCAGGAGCCCTGCACTGGCCAAATTTTTACTCTTTTATGCCTCAGATGCTTTTAAGGGCTCAGCTTGGTCTCACAGACATCCCTGCTGCAGGAAAGCTCAGTTGGGAGAGAGTTAGACTGAAGATCTAAAGGTCCCTTGTTTGATCCCGGGTTTCGGGAAAGCAAAGTTGTTGATCTGTTTTGGGCACAGGGACAGTTGAATGAAAGTCACCCAAAAAGCCTAGCCGCTTCACCCTTAAGTCCACCTGCTTCCATTTGACCAAAACGCTATCTTCCTCCCAGGTGGTCACATCGCTTCTGGTGATGATTCCTATGGCCTAATCGACAGCACTCTGCTATATATTTAGCGCTTTGATTTCCCACTGCAAACGCGCCATCGAATCAAAGAAAACTGTGACTTGATAGGGCTTCTGAAGGATTGCAATGATTAGTACTACACAGAACCGGCAAAGCTGACGTAAGGAAATTCACTCTAAACCCTCCAGGTGCAACCAGCTTTGCAATAAAAGCCAGTGTGAAAGGCATGAAAACAGAAGTGGAGAATGCAGGCATCGATCCAGCTACCTCTCGCATGCATGCAAAGCGTGCGTTCTACCATTTGAGCTAATTCCCCTTTTCACAATCAAACTTGAACATTTTACACGTGGTCAAAAAAGAAAAAATAAGATCACATCTGTTCTGTGGTGGCTTCTTTGCCCTGCCTGCCATTTAGTCATCAAATTGCCTAGAATAGCGTGCTTTTCTTTTGAAGGCCCTACCTAGTCCTGCTCCAGTAAATGTGTCAGGAGCTCTGCACTGGCCAAATTTTTACTGTTTTATGCCTCAGATGCACTTAAGGGCTCAGCTTGGTCTCACAGACATCCCTGCTGCAGGAAAGCTGTGTTATGGCAGCTGAAATAGCTCAGTTGGGAGAGCGTTAGACTGAAGATCTAAAGGTCCCTGGTTCGATACCGGGTTTCGGCAAAGCAATGTTTTTGTTCTGTTTTGGGCACAGGGACAGTTGAATGAAAGTCACCCAAATAGCCTAGCTGCTTCACCCTTAAGTCCACCTGCTTATATTTGACCAAAACGCTATCTTTCTCCCAGGTGGTCACATCGTTTCTGTTGATGATTCCTATGGCCTAATCGACAGCACTCTGCTACATATTTAGTGCTTTGATTTCCCACTGCGGACGCGCCATAGAATAAATCAAAACTGTGACTTGATAGCGCTTCTGAAAAATTGCAATGATTAGTACTACACAGAACCGGCAAAGCTGACGTAAGGAAATTTGCTCTAAACCCTCCAGGTGCAACCAGCTTTGCAATAAAAGCCAGTGTGAAAGGCATAAAAATTGAAGTGGAGAATGCAGGCATCAATCCAGCTACCTCTCGCATGCATGCAAAGCGAGCGTTCTACCGTTTGAGCTAATTCTCCTTTTCACAATCAAAATTGAACATTTTAGACGTGGTCAAAAAAGAAAAAATAAGATCACATCTGTTCTGTGGTGGCTTCTTTGCCCTGCCTGCCATTTAGTCGTCAAATTTCCTAGAATAGCGTGCTTTTCTTTTGAAGGCCCTACCTAGTCCTGCTCCAGTAAGTGTGTGAGGAGCCCTGCATGCCGAATGACGAGTTACTCAGAAATCAAAGCACATCGGCTCCGCCTTGGATGGACCTTCTGCTACTTTCCTGCAAGGCGAGTTTTT